>NC_091466.1:82408537-82514076 GCF_027789765.1 Dendropsophus ebraccatus | reverse complement strand
AGTGTGAGGAGAGGGATGAGTGTGAGGAGAGGGATGAGTGTGAGGAGAGGGATGAGTGTGAGGAGAGGGATGAGTGTGAGGAGAGGGATGAGTGTGAGGAGAGGGATGAGTGTGAGGAGAGGGATGAGTGTGAGGAGAGGAGAGGGATGAGTGTGAGGAGAGGGGAGGGATGAGTGTGAGGAGAGGGGTGGGATGAGTGTGAGGAGAGGGGTGGGATGAGTGTGAGGAGAGGGGTGGGATGAGTGTGAGGAGAGGGGAGGGATGAGTGTGAGGGGTGGGGTGAGTGTGAGGGAAGGGATGAGTGTGAGGATGGGGGGGGATGAGTGTGAGGGGAGGGATGAGTGAGGATGGGGGTGGGATGAGTGTGAGGAGAGGGGTGGGATGAGTTTGAGGATGGGGGTGGGATGAGTGTGAGGAGAGGGGAGGGATGAGTGTGAGGAGAGGGGAGGGATGAGTGTGAGGAGAGGGGTGGGATGAGTGTGAGGAGCGGGGTGGGATGAGTGTGAGGAGAGGGGTGGGATGAGTGTGAGGAGAGGGGTGGGATGAGTGTGAGGATGGTCCAGGGATGAGTGTGAGTAGGGGGGAGGATGAGTGTGAGGAGAGGGGTGGGATGAGTGTGAGTAGGGGGGAGGGATGAGTGTGAGGAGAGGGGTGGGATGAGTGTGAGGATGGGGGAGGGATGAGTGTGAGGAGAGGGGTGGGATGAGTGAGGAAAGGGGTGGAATGAGTGTGAGGGGAGGGATGAGTGTGAGGAGAGGGGTGGGATGAGTGTGAGGATGGGGGTGGGATGAGTGTGAGGGGTGGGATGACTGTGAGGAGAGGGGTGGGGTGAGTGTGAGGAGAGGGTTGGGGTGAGTGTGAGGGGAGGGATGAGTGTGAGGATGGGGGAGGGATGAGTGTGAGGAAAGGGGTGGGATGAGTGTGAGGATGGGGGAGGGACGAGTGTGAGGATGGGGGAGGGACGAGTGTGAGGGGTGGGGTGAGTGTGAGGGAAGGGATGAGTGTGAGGATGGGGGTGGGATGAGTGTGAGGGGAGGGATGAGTGTGAGGATGGGGGTGGGATGAGTGTGAGGAGAGGGGTGGGATGAGTTTGAGGATGGGGGTGGGATGAGTGTGAGGAGAGGGGAGGGATGAGTGTGAGGAGAGGGGAGGGATGAGTGTGAGGAGAGGGGTGGGATGAGTGTGAGGAGAGGGGTGGGATGAGTGTGAGGAGAGGGGTGGGATGAGTGTGAGGAGAGGGGTGGGATGAGTGTGAGGAGAGGGGTGGGATGAGTGTGAGGATGGTCCAGGGATGAGTGTGAGTAGGGGGGAGGGATGAGTGTGAGGAGAGGGGTGGGATGAGTGTGAGGAGGGGGGAGGGATGAGTGTGAGGAGAGGGGTGGGATGAGTGTGAGGATGGGGGAGGGATGAGTGTGAGGAGAGGGGTGGGATGAGTGAGGAAAGGGGTGGAATGAGTGTGAGGGGAGGGATGAGTGTGAGGAGAGGGGTGGGATGAGTGTGAGGATGGGGGTGGGATGAGTGTGAGGGGTGGGATGACTGTGAGGAGAGGGGTGGGGTGAGTGTGAGGAGAGGGTTGGGTGGGTGGAGGGAGGGATGAGTGTGAGGATGGGGAGGGATGAGTGTGAGGAAAAGGGTGGGACGAGTGTGAGGATGGGGGAGGGACGAGTGTGAGGATGGGGGAGGGACGAGTGTGAGGATGGGGGAGGGACGAGTGTGAGGATGGGGGAGGGACGAGTGTGAGGAGGGGGGAGGGACGAGTGTGAGGAGAGGGGAGGGACGAGTGTGAGGAGGGGGGTGGGATGAGTGTGAGGAGAGGGGTGGGATGAGTGTGAGGAGAGGGGTGGGATGAGTGTGAGGAGAGGGGTGGGATGAGTGTGAGGAGAGGGGAGGGATGAGTGTGAGGATGGGGGTGGGATGAGTGTGAGGAGAGGGGGGAGGGATGAGTGTGAGGAGAGGGGTGGGATGAGTGTGAGGAGAGGGGTGGGATGAGTGTGAGGATGGGGGTGGGATGAGTGTGAGGAGAGGGGTGGGATGAGTGTGAGAGGGGTGGGATGAGTGTGAGGAGAGGGGTGTGAGGATGGGGGAGGGATGAGTGTGAGGATGGGGGAGGGATGAGTGTGAGGATGGGGGAGGGATGAGTGTGAGGAGAGGGGTGGGATGAGTGTGAGGAGAGGGGTGGGATGAGTGTGAGGAGAGGGGTGGGATGAGTGTGAGGAGAGGGGTGGGATGAGTGTGAGGATGGGCCAGGGATGAGTGTGAGTAGGGGGGAGGGATGAGTGTGAGGGGAGGGATGAGTGTGAGGAGCGGAGGTGGGTGAGTGTGAGGGGTTGGGGGTCTCAGTGTCCTGGGAGGGGGGAGCTGAGATTTGTGTGTCGGCTGCTCAGTGTGTCATGGCCTCTCCCTCAGGCAGACCACCCTGGGCGTGTACGTCTTCTCGCTAGTGGGGATGGTAGTGTTCACGTTCACTTTGGATCTCGGCCACCTCTGGATCATCTTCATCACCGCTGGCTGTCTGGGGTGAGTGCGGGGAGGATGGAGTAGTGGGGGGTGTTGAGGTACTTGGGGGTCAGGGAGATGACTGTCCCTCCCCCGCAGGTTCTTCATGACCGGGTATCTTCCTCTGGGCTTTGAGTTTGCTGCAGAGTTAACGCATCCAGAATCGGAGGGAACATCGTCTGGACTCCTAAATGTGTCGGCTCAGGTAAGTGGAGCTGTATACAGTATATGTGTACATCCTCCAGGTGACACTGTCAGGCGATATGTATGTGTGTGTATATATATATATATAATCACACACACAGTGGTGTATATTTTCCCATAAGTAATCATAGAAATGCAGACAATTGGTTCCATCCCCCAAAAATAATTAATTATTCTGAATAACGTGAAACAGATGAAACAATGAGAAACAGCAGAATCTGTGATATTATAAGTTACTGTACAGTAATGGAGAGGATGGGAAACACAAGGGCGGACAGAGACTGCAGGGAGCAGGAAGGAATGAGCAGGACAGATGTGGGCACATACATACAGCGCTCTCTGTCCGGGGAGGGAGGGGTTACAGCTATGGAGAGATTACCTCCATAGTCCTGTCCCCTGATGTAAGCCCCAGCCTGAAGTGGATCTGCTATGATTTGGAAGGTGAGGGAGACTTCCTGGGTCAGAGTACAGGGCTGTAGACCCCGCTATGCAGACCATGCCCCTCCCCCACTCCCCCTCCCACCCAGTACAGGGAGCTCTTACACCAAAGCAATGCTCTTACACCAAGTCACAATTTTGAAAAACTGTGAGCTCTTATACCAAGTTACTCTTAAACCAAGGTACCATTGTTTATATATACTGTGTGTGTGTGTGTGTGTATGATTATATATATATATATATATATATATATATATATATATATATTTATATAGTAGCTTCAGACAGCGCATTCATTGGGTTGTGGGTGTACATAAAGGGTGGGAGTCGAGCGGATTGTCAGTTAGGTTGTGGTCCTTCTTAAAGGGGTACTCCAGCGAAAAGCTTTTTCCCAGTAATTGAAACACATTACAAAGTTATATACCTGTAATATGCTTCAGTCACCTATCTGCCTCTCCCTCCACTAGGAAGTAAAGTAAACTCATTCTTACCTAATGACTGGTGACCCCAGGCTGCTCTGTGGCAGCCATTTTGTGATAATGACATCATCAAGAGGGAGGCGGGTCTAAGCCCTGTTAGGCCAGCCTCCCTTTGTCAGATGATTAAGGTTGCTCAGCTCTGATTGGCTGAACAAGCATCATGGGAAATCCCAAACCAGGAAGTAAAGAAAAATGAAGACACCAACTGGAGGTTCAGGGACCTGCAGACAGCGGGAAATATAAACTGAGACAGACTCCGGAGGGTAAGTGGGAAAACTATATTGATTGTTTTTGTTTTTCTTCCCATCAACATGATGGCACCATGGAGAGAGGGACCCCGCCCCCAGGGACAGGAAACCTTGAGTATAAAAAGCCCGACTCACCATTTCCTCCCGGGCGCGGTGTCGCTGTTTGGGACCGGGCTATTATCTCATCTCTTAAAGATGATCTGAAGGATATTGTGCCTCCTCCTCCTCTTTTACCACCAGCGGTTATTCCTCCCCCTTCTCAGGATGAGGTTCCAGGTCCCTCCAGAGCTCCTTTAGTGGCTATTTCTGGCTCTGAGGAAGAAGGACTTATCTCTAGAGAAGGTTCGGGGGCTGAGGCTTCCGATTACTCTGATTTAGACGTTGGGGGAAAACCTCTGGTTTCTCTAGAGGATATTAGTGAGAGCCACCATGGAGTCAGAGGAGACCAAGGAACCCAAATCTGTAAGACGCAAAGAGTTTTCCCTGTACATAATATTATCTCAGCGCTTATTTCTAAAGGCCCTACTCCACCATTATTGGCCGTATTCGGCTGATAGTCCCGTGGAATAGAAGGCAACGATCAGCCGACATCGTTCATGTCAGCTGATCTTTTGCAGTCGTTTCTTTTTCAACATGTTGGAAAACGAACGACTGATACAGCAACGATCTTCTTGTGTGCTCCCCCAGTTATATAGCCCCCCTGTGTGCTGCCCCAGTTATATATAGATCCCCTATGTGCTCCCCCAATTATATATAGATCCCCTGTGTGTTCCCCCAGTTATATATAGCCCCCCTGTGTGCTGCCCCGGTTATATATAGACCCCCTATGTGCTGCTCCCAGTTATATATAGACCCCATGTGTGCTCCCCTAATATTCTATATAGACCCCCTGTGTGCTCCCCCAGTTATATATAACCCCCTGTGTGCTCCCCCAGTTATATATAGCCCCCTGTGTGCTCCCCCAGTTATATATAGCCCCCCTATGTGCTGCCCCGGTTATATATAGACCCCCTGTGGGCTCTCCCAATTATTTGTAGACCCCCTGTGTGCTCCCCCAGTTATATATAGCCCCCCTGTGTGCTCTCCCAGTTATATATAGCCCCCTGTGTGCTCTCCCAGTTATATATAGCCCCCTGTGTGCACCCCCAGTTATATATAGCCCCCCCTGTGCGCTCTCCCAGTTATTTATAGCCCCCTGTGTGCTCCCCCAGTTATATATAGACCCCCTGTGTGCTGCCACCAGTTATATAGACCCCTTGTGTTCTGCCCCCAGTTATATATAGACCCCCTGTGTGTTGCCCCAGTTATATATAGACCCCCTGTGTGCTTCCCCCCCCCCCCCCCCCCGTTTTCATAGGCCCCCGCTGTGTGATCCCCCTCCCATACAGCATACAACACAAAAAAAAAAAAACGTATACTCTCCTGGATCCGGGCGTCTCCTCTTCTCTTCACTCTTGTGGCCGCAGGAAGTGTTTTCCCTGCAGTTACAAGAGGCTGCTCAGTGACTGGGGAGGACTGGCTACTATATGAGATTACTGGGGAGGGCTGGCTACTATATAAGAGACTATAGGGAGGGCTGGCTACTATAGGAGACTATGGGGAGGGCTGGCTACTATTTGGGCACTATTGGGGAGGGCTGGCTACTATTTGGGCACTATGGGGGAGGGCTGGCTACTATTTGGGCACTATTGGGGAGGGCAATCTGGGTGAACAATTCACTTCTACAACTGTAGGTCAGAGCCTTACCGTTCGCCATTTCAATTGCTCCAAGTGTCTTCCTAAAGATTGTTTCAGAGATGGCCGCCCACATAAGAGAGGAGGGGGGGGGGGGGGGGGGTTATTTGTTCCATATCTGGACGATTTTCTCCTTGTAGCGGAAGCCAGTGAGAAACTGAAAACAATGGAACTCTATTCATAGTGCAGAAGCTGGGCCGGATCATAGACAAGGAGAAGTCCTCTCTAGTGCCGGCAACAAGGAGGACGTTTCTGGGAATAATAGTGGACTCAGTGGTCCAAAAATCCTTTCTACCAGAGGAGAAAATTCAGAAACTGGAGGAAGCCGTAAGGTCACTGGTTCAAAACCCAAGAAGATCCATAAGAAAGGTGATGTCCCTTCTTGATCTTTTCCCAGCCGCTATAGCTGCACTGCCCTGGGCTCCGTGCCACTCCCGGCACAACTCCGTGCCACTCCCGGCACAACTCCGTGCCACTCCCGGCACAACTCCTGGCCACTCCCGGCAGAACTCCTGGCCACTCCCGGCAGAACTCCTGGCCACTCCCGGCAGAACTCCTGGCCACTCCCGGCACAACTCCTGGCCACTCCCGGCAGAACTCTTGGCAGAACTCCTGTCCATCTGGGACGGTTCTCCTGATCTGGACAGAAAGTTAATCGTGTCCCAAAAGACCTTGGACAGTTTTTCTTGGTGGCTCACAAGATCTAATTTATCATCAGAGTCAAGTTGGGTTACTAAATCCCTAAGGGTGCGTTCACACCTACAGGATCTGCAGCAGATTTGATGCTGTGTTCAGTTATTTAAATGAAATCTGCTGCAGAAAATCAGCTGCAGATCCTGTAGGTGTGAACGCACCATAAAGGTTATTACCACTGATGCCTGTCCCTGGGGGTGAGGGCAGATCTAGACCTTTCAAACTTCCAGGGCTCCTGGGCAGCACAGGACACTTACTAGCTGTGGTTCACCATGACTTGCTGGCAGCAAAGGATTTTGTTGGCAATACGGACACTAAAATTATGTCTGACAACTCCACTACAGTGTCCGTAATTCATAGGCAGGGTACAACTAAAATGTGGGGATTGCTTAACCTGTCTTATGATATCTTTTCATTTGCACCTGAAGGGGATCCTGAACACGAGGGCAGACTTCCTGAGCCACCACCAATTACATCAGGGAGAATGGCAGCTGAACCCAGTAATTTTACCGATGATAATGGGCCTATGGGGAAAACCGGTCGTGGACCTGTTTGCGACCGGACAAAACAGGCAAGTCGAGCCTTTTCTTTCATAAGGGCCAGCAGACTGGCCCCTTTGCTCCTGTCAGTCGGCCCGTGGAATAGGGTGTTAAGGCAAGCAGCGGCTCCATTGCCAGGTGGATAAGACAGGCCATTTGTTCCTGTTACTCCATAGCGGGAGTATCTCCACCTCGAGCCCACTCTACCCGGGCAATAGCTACTTCCTGGGCTGAGAAGAGTGACGCTTCTATTTCTCTGATTTGTAGGGCGGCGGTTTGGTCTTAACCCCACACTTTCTTCCGGCCTTACAGATAAGATCTTGCGGACTCTTTGGGTGTTGCCTTTGGTAGAAAAGTTCTTCAGGCCATTGTCCCCCCCCCCCCCAATGTGTTTCTTTTGGCGCTATTCCATGGGTCGACTGACAGGACCAAACGAGCGTAATTAGCGCTTGTTTGCTCCTCGTTCCCCGCTCACTGCTGCCGCTATTCTACGAGGGGGGCGGGAGGAGCTGTGGGGGGGGGGCTGCCCAGATGATGGCTGATCATCCGGGCAGCCCATAGGATACAGCAGCGTCTGCTGCCGACGCTCTTATTCCACGGACTCACCGCAGCAGATCGTTGCTGTATCAGTCGTTAGTTTTTCAACATGTTGAAAAACAAACGACTGCAACGATCAGCTGACTTTAACTATGTTGGTTGATCGTTGCTGTCAATTCCACAGGACGATTATCGGCCGAATACGTCTGATAATTGTTCCGTGGAATAGGGCGTTTTCTCTGGTATTCTCTCCATGGTGCTGTCATGTTGATGGGGAAAACAGTTGTATCTCACCGATAATGATGTTTCCTCAAAACATGATGGCACCACCACATTCCCACCCTTGGGTGACTTCTCACGCTGTCACGAGGTGTGCATAGAAAATAAAAAAAAAAGTTTGGTGAAGGTGCTTTAAAGGGGTAGTGCGGTGTCTAACTTTAATTCACTAAATAACACACATTACAAAGTTAAATAACACACTTAAAAAGTTGTATAAGTGAATGGCCCCCTTCCCTGTGTTCCCCCCCACCACAGAAGTGTTGGTGCATTATACTTACGTGTTCGCTGTCGACGCCAGCCGCCATCTTGTGTCGACAAAGTCATCTTCGGGAGGCCGGCCGAACCGCTCCAGCCGTCCCTCATGTCGGCCGCCCCCTCTGCCGCGTCCTCAGCTGCTTAGCCACGATTGGCTGAGCACAGTTATGCACAGTTAAAGGACAAGTGCCATGAAAAACTTTTTCCCAGTAATTGAAGCATATTACAATCACCTATCTGCCTCCCTTCCCTGTCTTTTCCCCCCTCCACCCCCCAGCAGGAAGTGTCCTGACTCACACAGACCTGATTACTGTCGTCACCATCAACAGGCAGCTCCTTCTTGTGAGGATGAGTCATCAGCAGGAGGGCTGCTCTAGCTCCTGTTACAGCAGCCCCCCCCCCCTCCCCAGTCCAAGTGATGGCTTGCAGTTGTTCAGCCAATGGGAGCTGAGCAAGCTGAGTCACCTGACAAGGCAGGGGAGGGGGGAGGCTAGTGTAACAGGAGAAGGAGCTGAGAGATGAGCTTGGTGACGACAGTAATCAGGTCTGTGTGAGTCAGGACACTTCTGGTGGGGGGTGGAGGGGGGAAAAGACAGGGAAGGGAGGCAGATAGGTGATTGAAGCAAATTACAGAGTTATATAACTTTGTAATGTGCTTCAATTACTGGGAAAAAGTTTTTCATGGCACTTGTCCTTTAACTTTGTAATGTGTGTTATTTAGTGATTAAAAGTTAAACTACCCCTTTAACCCCTAGACGACCCTGGACGTAGGGTTACGTCATGGAAGTCTGTCCCCAGACGACCCATGACGTAACCTTACGTCCTGGGTGTTTCTCCCGCTATGAAGCGCGCTCCGGAGCGGAGCGCGCCTCATAGCAGATGGGGGCCGGCTGCAAACAGCAGCCGGGACCTCACCGGTAATGACACGCTGCAGCGATCGCGCTGCCGCGTGTCATTAACCCCTTAAACGCCGCGATTGCGGCGCGATTGCGGCGTTTAAGTGTAATTGACAGGGGAGTCCCCTGTCACTAACCGATCGGGACCCCCGCAGTGTGACTGCGGGGGTCCCGATCGTTGAAAAGGACTGCCGGAGGTCTCTTACCTGCCTCCGTGCGGTCCGATCGGCGATCTGCTACACTAAGCCTGCACAGGCAGGCTCAATGAGCAGATCGCCGATAACACTGATCAATGCTATGCCTATGGCCACAGGCAGGCTCAATGAGCAGATCGCCGATAAAACTGATCAATGCTAGGCCTATGGCCACAGGCAGGCTCAATGAGCAGATCGCCGATAACACTGATCAATGCTATGCCTATGGCCACAGGCAGGCGCAATGAGCAGATCGCCGATAACACTGATCAATGCTAGGCCTATGGCCACAGGCAGGCTCAATGAGCAGATCGCCGATAACACTGATCAATGCTATGCCTATGGCCACAGGCAGGCTCAATGAGCAGATCGCCGATAACACTGATCAATGCTATGCCTATGGCCACAGGCAGGCTCAATGAGCAGATCGCCGATAACACTGATCAATGCTAGGCCTATGGCCACAGGCAGGCGCAATGAGCAGATCGCCGATAACACTGATCAATGCTAGGCCTATGGCCACAGGCAGGCTCAATGAGCAGATCGCCGATAACACTGATCAATGCTATGCCTATGGCCACAGGCAGGCGCAATGAGCAGATCGCCGATAACACTGATCAATGCTATGCCTATGGCCACAGGCAGGCTCAATGAGCAGATCGCCAATAACACTGATCAATGCTAGGCCTATGGCCACAGGCAGGCTCAATGAGCAGATCGCCGATAACACTGATCAATGCTAGGCCTATGGCCACAGGCAGGCTCAATGAGCAGATCGCCGATAACACTGATCAATGCTATGCCTATGGCCACAGGCAGGCTCAATGAGCAGATCGCCGATAAAACTGATCAATGCTAGGCCTATGGCCACAGGCAGGCTCAATGAGCAGATCGCCGATAACACTGATCAATGCTATGCCTATGGCCACAGGCAGGCTCAATGAGCAGATCGCCGATAACACTGATCAATGCTATGCCTATGGCCACAGGCAGACTCAATGAGCAGATCGCCGATAACACTGATCAATGCTAGGCCTATGGCATAGCAATGGTCAGTGTAGAAATCAGAGTAGTGTATGTACAAATCCCCCAAAGGGACTTCAAATGTGTAAAAAAAAAAAGTTCAAAACATTATTACACTACCCCAAAGCCCCTCCCCCAATAAAAGTCTAAATCACCCCCCTTTCCCACTATATAAATAAAACATATAAAAATAGATAAACATATAATATACCGTAGCGTGCGTAATTGTCCGATCTATTAAAATATAACAAGCGCCATTGTGATCGGTGAACGGCGTAGATGAAAAGAGGGAAAAAGTGCGCAGATTACAGATTTTATGTTACATTATATATTAAAAAAATCAATAAAAAATGATCAAAACGTCCGATCTTCACAAATATGGTATTAATAAAAACTAGAGATCATGGCGGAAAAAATGACCCCCCCATACAGCCTCATAGGTGAAAAAATAAAACCGTTATAAGCGTCACAATAGGCCCATTTTATTAATATTTAATTGCCAAAAAAAAGGATTTCATAAAAAAAATATATATAACATTAGAGAATCTGTGTAACCTGCATATGGTTGTGTTCGGACTGACCTATAGAATAATGGTATCATGTCGCTGTTACCATATAGTGCATTACGTAGACACAGGAACCCCCCAAACGTTACCATATTGCATTCTTTTTTACATCTTCATAAATAATATATTTGGGGTTCCGTCATACATGTTATGGTAAAAGACGCCATTACACAGTACAACTATTCCTGTAACAAACAAGCACTTACATGGCCTGTAGATAGAAAACTGAGAGTGCTGGAGCTCTTAGAAGGGGAGGAGGGGAAAACAAAAACACTAAGATCAAAATTTGCGCGGTCCACTGGGTCATTTTGGGCCTGTCCTCAAAGGGTTAATTGTAATCCTTGTACTAACCATGGCTCTCTGAGGAGGATGAGAGGAGGGCCTAATCTTTTTATAGTCTAGATTTCCTGTCCCTGGGGGCGGGGTCCCTCTCTTCATGGTGCCGTCCTGTTTCGTGGAAACATCATTATTGGTGAGTAACTACTGTTTTTGTTTTTTTTTTAAATCAGCGCCAGAGTACCCCTTTAAGGATGCGGTTACTTGCTTTGTCAGTTGAGGGATCATGCTTAGGAGCGGGTTCATGTGGTTTTTCTGTTGGGTTGGCGTCAGGCTTAGGGGTGGGGGTCACATGGTTTGTTGGTTGGGGTCAGGCTTAGGGGTGGGGTCACATGGTTTGTTGGTTGGGGTCAGGCTTAGGGGCGGCGTCACGTAATTTGTTGGTTGGGGTCAGGCTTAGGGGCGGGGTCACGTGTTTTGTCGGTTCGGTAGCAGTCATGCTTAGGGGTGGGGTCACGTGGTTTTTCTGTTGGGTTGGGGTCAGGTTTAGGGGCTGGGTCACATGGTTTGTTGGTTGTTTCGGGCAAGACTTAGGGGTGGGTTGACGTAGGTTTGTTGGGGGTCATGCTTAGGGGCTGGGGCACATGGTTTGTCGGTTGTTTCGGGCAAGACTTAGGGGTGGGTTGACGTAGGTTTGTTGGGGGTCATGCTTAGGGGCTGGGGCACATGGTTTGTCGGTTGTTTCGGGCAAGACTTAGGGGCGGGTTCACGTAGGTTTGTTGGGGGTCATGCTTAGGGGCTGGGTCACATGGTTTGTCGGTTGTTTCGGGCAAGACTTAAGGGTGGGTTCACGTAGGTTTGTTGGGGGTCATGCTTAGGGGCGGGGTCACGTGGTTTGTCGGTTCGGTAGTGGTGGTGTTTTTTCCTCTGTCTGGGGAACAGTGAACCGCATTATAATAGAGCCAGAGCAAGATGGAACACAGGACATGCGGCGGAGGCCGGCACAGGAGGATTACAGATTACACATAGCTGACATTCCCCGGACAACGATTAGCCTGTGAACTTTATCCAGAGCAGAAAGGTGCGATACTCTGCAGGATATACTGCTGAGAGGACAGAGCAATCTTCTGCAGATCAGTATAGAGAGGTCAGGGGTCATGATTTTTGGTGGGGATCAGTATTCCACGTGTGCGGATTTATTAGATGCCATTTTTTATAACCTGTTGGCTTTGTGTATAATCTGGGCTTATTATATAACACCGCCTGCCGCTCCCAATTATTCATAAATTCTCCAAACATAAGAAAAAAACAAAAATGAATGAAAAATCACAGCTATGAGACAATAAGTATCCGCCTATGTGTCCTCCACACCGGGGGTCTCTGCTTTCTTTCCTCCTCCTCCGGGGTCGTCCTCGTCCTCCTCCGTCCCTGATTACAGCTGTCCCTCTCTTTGCAGGTCTTCGGTCTCATCTTCACCACAGCTCAGGGTCAGATCCTAGATCGGTTTGGGATTCAGGCCGGAAACATCTTCTTGTGCTGCTTCCTCCTGATCGGCGCCATCATCACTGGTACATGGGGGTGTCAATACTGGGGGGTCTCCTATAGCCCACAGCCTTCCCTCCTCCTATATACCGGGGGTCTTCTACAGCCCACAGCCTTCCCTCCTCCTATATACCGGGGGTCTCCTATAGCCCACAGCCTTCCCTCCTCCTATATACCGGGGGTCTCCTACAGCCCACAGCCTTCCCTCCTCCTATATACCGGGGGTCTCCTACAGCCCACAGCCTTCCCTCCTCCTATATACCGGGGGTCTCCTATAGCCCACAGCCTTCCCTCCTCCTATATACCGGGGGTCTACTACAGCCCACAGCCTTCCCTCCTCCTATATACCGGGGGTCTCCTATAGCCCACAGCCTTCCCTCCTCCTATATACCGGGGGTCTCCTACAGCCCACAGCCTTCCCTCCTCCTATATACCGGGGGTCTCCTATAGCCCACAGCCTTCCCTCCTCCTATATACCGGGGGTCTCCTATAGCCCACAGCCTTCCCTCCTCCTATATACCGGGGGTCTCCTATAGCCCACAGCCTTCCCTCCTCCTATATACCGGGGGTCTCCTACAGCCCACAGCCTTCCCTCCTCCTATATACCGGGGGTCTCCTACAGCCCACAGCCTTCCCTCCTCCTATATACCGGGGGTCTCCTACAGCCCACAGCCTTCCCTCCTCCTATATACCGGGGGTCTACTACAGCCCACAGCCTTCCCTCCTCCTATATACCGGGGGTCTCCTATAGCCCACAGCCTTCCCTCCTCCTATATACCGGGGGTCTCCTACAGCCCACAGCCTTCCCTCCTCCTATATACCGGGGGTCTCCTATAGCCCACAGCCTTCCCTCCTCCTATATACCGGGGGTCTCCTACAGCCCACAGCCTTCCCTCCTCCTATATACCGGGGGTCTCCTATAGCCCACAGCCTTCCCTCCTCCTATATACCGGGGGTCTCCTACAGCCCACAGCCTTCCCTCCTCCTATATACCGGGGGTCTCCTACAGCCCACAGCCTTCCCTCCTCCTATATACCGGGGGTCTCCTATAGCCCACAGCCTTCCCTCCTCCTATATACCGGGGGTCTCCTATAGCCCACAGCCTTCCCTCCTCCTCTATACTGGGGGTCCCGACCCCCTCTGTTACCTCTCTTCTCTCCGTTGCAGGGTTCATAAGGTCAGACCTGCGGCGGCAGCGAGCCAATCAGGAGGTGGCACAGGCGGTGAGTATCTGGCGGTGACAAGGTCCAGGCTCCTAACAGACTATGACACCGGTGTCACCTACAGCAGGGGGGGGCAGACACCATGGGGGTAACAACCGGCATCAGGATGGAGATAAGATAAGAAGGTCCAATGTCTGTGATGGCTGCCGCACCCTGCGGAGGTCACATGTATATAGTGTGTGTGGTGGGGGAGAAGGTGACATGTATATAGTGTGTGTGGTGGGGGGGAGGTGACACGTATATAGCGTGTGTGGTGGGGAGGAGGTGACACGTATATAGCGTGTGTGGTGGGGAGGAGGTGACACGTATATAGCGTGTGTGGTGGGGAGGAGGTGACACGTATATAGCGTGTGTGGTGGGGAGGAGGTGACACGTATATAGCGTGTGTGGTGGGGGAGGAGGTGACACGTATATAGCGTGTGTGGTGGGGGAGGAGGTGACACGTATATAGCGTGTGTGGTGGGGAGGAGGTGACACGTATATAGCGTGTGTGGTGGGGGGGAGGTGACACGTATATAGTGTGTGTGGTGGGGGGAGGTGACACGTATATAGTGTGTGTGGTGGGGAGGAGGTGACATGTATATAGTGTGTGGTGGGGGGAGGTGACACGTATATAGTGTGTGTGGTGGGGGGGAGGTGACACGTATATAGTGTGTGTGGTGGGGGGAGGTGACACTTATATAGTGTGTGTGGTGGGGAGGAGGTGACACGTATATAGTGTGTGTGGTGGGGAGGAGGTGACACGTATATAGTGTGTGTGGTGAGGGGGAGGTGACACGTATATAGCATGTGTGGTGAGGGGGAGGTGACACGTATATAGTGTGTGGTGGGGAGGAGGTGACACGTATATAGTGTGTGTGGGGGAGGTGACATATATAGCGTGTGTGGTGGGGGGGAGGTGACACGTATTTAGCGTGTGGGGTGGGGGGGAGGTGACACGTATATAGCGTGAGTGGTGGGGGGGAGGTGACACTTATATAGCGTGTGTGGTGGGGAGGAGGTGACATGTATATAGTGTGTGTGGTGGGGAGGAGGTGACACGTATATAGTGTGTGGTGGGGGGGAGGTGACACTTATATAGTGTGTGTGGTGGGGGGGAGGTGACACGTATATAGTGTGTGTGGTGGGGAGGAGGTGACACGTATATAGTGTGTGTGGTGGGGGGGAGGTGACACGTATATAGTGTGTGTGGGGGAGGTGACATAGCGTGTGTGGTGGGGGGGAGGTGACACGTATTTAGCGTGTGGGGTGGGGGGGAGGTGACACGTATATAGCGTGAGTGGTGGGGGGGAGGTGACACTTATATAGTGTGTGTGGTGGGGAGGAGGTGACACGTATATAGTGTGTGTGGTGGGGGGGAGGTGACACGTATATAGTGATCAGTATGGGGCGGGTATGTAACACACAGTAGGACAGCCTACTAATCATTCGACATCATACTCATTCATAGTGTAATCCCACTTATTACCATAAAAACCCATATACAGGTGAGTATGAATATAGTGCATATAGTATACTAGAAAATGTACCCCGGTGCTGCCCGGGTATAAAGTGTCCATGTGTTAATTAGATTTGTTCCAAGGTCGCCCAGGAGGCCAAGCTATGTCCTTGTTTGTTTTGTTTAAGGGGAAATCGCCAGGAGCCCTATATACCCTTTATACGCTATATACCCCGACAGTTCTGTTATGTAAATTGTAGGTTAGAAATAAACTAAAAACTTTAAACATCCTAAATACCTAATAGCCAAACTGTAAACACTCCCCCTGTGGGTAGCCCCCATGCTGAATACACTCCCCCCCTGCAGGTAGCCCCCATGCTGTATACACTCCCCCCTTCAGGTAGCCCCCATGCTGTATACACTCCCCCTTCAGGTAGCCCCCATGCTGAATACATTCCCTAACACTCTTTCGGTATACATTCCCCAACACCACCACCCGGCAGGTAAGACCCTTACTGGATACACTGTATACTGTTAGGGTGCCTTCACACCTACCGCATCCCGTGTCATTCAACCCTATGACAATTCATACTATATTGACATCCCGCTGCGAGAGTGTAAATTAACCCCCTTGGCAGCGGGAGCGTAACTTACACTGACAGAGACAGTTGAATGACACTGGATCCGCAGCTGGTTTCGCAGCATGAAATCTGCTGCGGATCCGGTAGGTGTGCAGGCACCCTTACTGTATTTATTTCTGTGGATCTGTTGTGAGGCAACCGCCCTAGCAACCAATCAGATTCCAGTTTCCTGGGAAAATGAAAGTAGTAATCCTATTGGTTGCTAAGGCTTCCAACTGCCATTACTGCTGGGGAGCTGCAGCTAATTGTATCACCTGTGTGTGCAGTGTGAAGATTGTCCCATTCATCTCTATGGGGCGCCGCTCTTCCCCCTCCCCTCCTGTACATCTGGCGGGGACGGGACCTTCGCAATAACCTTCCCGGGCACCCAATGTATCTGTGGGCCAAATTTGGGGTCAAACGGTTTAGGCGTTTGGAAGTCTATAGAGGACAGACAGACAGACTTTCATTTTTATGATATAGACATAATGTCCATTCAGAATGTTCTGGTCCATAATTCATACAAATATAGAAAGTCCAGCAATCATGTAGTTAATGGAGGGGGCTGCTCGGCCACGTTCTGTGTCCATGCCGTACACTGTACACATTGGTACTGCGCACCAATAAGGAGGGATTAGGGAGTGTCACTACAGCCGATCCTATGAGCTATTGTAGCAATGGAAAATCCTCCATCGCCATCTTGGATCCTGGCAGGACCACCCAATCATCCAGACCCTTTAGAAAACTTGCCCGTACTCAACGAGTCCTCACCCAAGCGTATCACTTATGGTGCACCCTACTGCTGTCTGTGAGGAGTCGTGTACCCAAACGGTTTCCAGCTGGAGTGTAGTGGACTGGTGGATCCTCTGGCAATCCGTATCACCAGGTCTTCCACATTACCGCTGCTGTGGATCTACGTCAGGTGGACATGTAAAATGAAATAAAGCTATAATGGTCAGCTGCGAGGACGCTCCTTCTCCAAACGAAAGGTGTGTTGGTTACATCTGGTGAGTGAGCAACCAAACTCCATTACTTCATCTAAAATGAATGAAAAAGAAACAGGTAAATATACTTAAAAGAAAAAAAAATCATAAATAACATCTGCACATAAGCCGCAACGTATAATAGTGAAGTGTGCAATATATAGATGTATGAGATTCCAATACCTGATCAGAGAGCGCCTCCATCAGGTGGAGCTGGGCGAAGTCTACAGCAAGGTCCTCAGAGAGAGATCCATATTCAGTCCGTCTGGTTGTGGGGAATGTGATCTGTATCCGCTGCGCTTCTGCCGGTCACCACCACCTCATCTAGGAGCAGCGACACTGTCAGTGATACAACGCCTCCGCTGGTGCTGGTTATGTAATCGGGTTCTTCATTCTGTGGTAGTCTCCCCCACATAGATCCGGGGGCATTGGAGCCCATAGATTACGTGATCGGACTTGCAGGTAAGATAGTATTTGAGTGTGTACCGCCTGTGGGTGGTGTGGCATTGGTCAGGTGGTATTTGAGTGTGTACCGCCTGTGTGCAGTGGGTCAGGTGCTATGAGTGTGTACCGCCTGTGTGCAGTGGGTCAGGTGCTATGAGTGTTTACCGCCTGGGTGGAGTGGGTCAGGTGGTATTTGAGTGTGTACCGCCTGTGGGTGGTGTGGCATTGGTCAGGTGGTATTTGAGTGTGTACCGCCTGTGTGCAGTGGGTCAGGTGCTATGAGTGTGTACCGCCTGTGTGCAGTGGGTCAGGTGCTATGAGTGTTTACCGCCTGGGTGGAGTGGGTCAGGTGGTATTTGAGTGTGTACCGCCTGTGTGGAGTGGGTCAGGTGCTATTTGAGTGTGTACCGCCTGTGTGGAGTGGGTCAGGTGCTATGAGTGTGTACCGCCTGTGTGGAGTGGGTCAGGTGCTATGAGTGTGTACCGCCTGTGTGGAGTGGGTCAGGTGGTATTTGAGTGTGTACCGCCTGGGTGGAGTGGGTCAAGTGGTATTTGAGTGTGTACCTCCTGTGTGCAGTGGGTCAGGTGCTATGAGTGTGTACCGCCTGTGTGCAGTGGGTCAGGTGCTATGAGTGTATACCGCCTGTGTGGAGTGGGTCAGGTGCTATTTGAGTGTGTACCGCCTGTGTGGAGTGGGTCAGGTGCTATTTGAGTGTGTACCGCCTGTGTGGAGTGGGTCAGGTGGTATTTGAGTGTGTACCGCCTGTGTGGAGTGGGTCAGGTGGTATTTGAGTGTGTACCGCCTGTGTGGAGTGGGTCAGGTGCTATGAGTGTGTACCGCCTGGGTGGAGTGGGTCAGGTGGTATTTGAGTGTGTACCGCCTGTGTGGAGTCGGTCAGGTGCTATTTGAGTGTGTACCGCCTGTGTGGAGTGGGTCAGGTGCTATGAGTGTGTACCGCCTGGTTGGAGTGGGTCAGGTGGTATTTGAGTGTGTACCGCCTGTGTGGAGTGGGTCAGGTGCTATGAGTGTGTACCGCTTGTGTGGAGTGGGTCAGGTGCTATGAGTGTGTACCGCCTGTGTGTAGTGGGTCAGGTGCTATGAGTGTGTACCGCCTGTGTGGAGTGGGTCAGGTGCTATGAGTGTGTAACGCCTGTGTGGAGTGGGTCAGGTGCTATTTGAGTGTGTACCGCCTGTGTGGAGTGGGTCAGGTGGTATTTGAGTGTGTACCGCCTGTGTGCAGTGGGTCAGGTGGTATTTCAGTGTGTACCGCCTGTGTGTAGTGGGTTAGGTGCTATGAGTGTGTACCGCCTGTGTGGAGTGGGTCAGGTGCTATTTGAGTGTGTACCGCCTGTGTGGAGTGGGTCAGGTGCTATGAGTGTGTACCGCCTGTGTGGAGTGGGTCAGGTGCTATTTGAGTGTGTACCGCCTGTGTGGAGTGGGTCAGGTGCTATTTGAGTGTGTACCGCCTGTGTGTAGTGAGTCAGGTGCTATGAGTGTGTACCGCCTGTGTGTAGTGAGTCAGGTGCTATGAGTATGTACCGCCTGTGTGGAGTGAGTCAGGTGCTATGAGTGTGTAAGGCCTGTGTGTAGTGAGTCAGGTGCTATGAGTGTTGTACCGCCTGTGTGTAGTGAGTCAGGTGCTATGAGTATGTACCGCCTGTGTGTAGTGAGTCAGGTGCTATGAGTGTGTAAGGCCTGTGTGCAGTGGGTCAGGTGCTATGAGTGTGTACCGCCTGTGTGCAGTGGGTCAGGTGGTATTTGAGTGTGTACCGCCTGTGTGCAGTGGGTCAGGTGCTATGAGTGTGTACCGCCTGTGTGTAGTGAGTCAGGTGCTATGAGTGTGTACCGCCTGTGCGCAGTGGGTCAGGTGCTATGAGTGTGTACCGCCTGTGCGGAGTGGGTCAGGTGGTATTTGAGTATGTACCGCCTGTGTGCAGTGGGTCAGGTGGTATGAGTGTGTACCGCCTGTGCGCAGTGGGTCAGGTGGTATTTGAGTGTGTACCGCCTGTGCGCAGTGGGTCAGGTGGTGGTTGAGTGTGTACCGCCTGTGCGCAGTGGGTCAGGTGGTATTTGAGTGTGTACCTCCTGTGTGCAGTGGGTCAGGTGCTATGAGTGTGTACCGCCTGTGTGCAGTGGGTCAGGTGCTATGAGTGTGTACCGCCTGTGTGGAGTGGGTCAGGTGCTATTTGAGTGTGTACCGCCTGTGTGGAGTGGGTCAGGTGCTATTTGAGTGTTGTACCGCCTGTGTGGAGTGGGTCAGGTGGTATTTGAGTGTGTACCGCCTGGGTGGAGTGGGTCAGGTGGTATTTGAGTGTGTACCGCCTGTGTGGAGTGGGTCAGGTGCTATGAGTGTGTACCGCCTGGGTGGAGTGGGTCAGGTGGTATTTGAGTGTGTACCGCCTGTGTGGAGTGGGTCAGGTGCTATGAGTGTGTACCGCTTGTGTGGAGTGGGTCAGGTGCTATGAGTGTGTACCGCCTGTGTGTAGTGGGTCAGGTGCTATGAGTGTGTACCGCCTGTGTGGAGTGGGTCAGGTGCTATGAGTGTGTAACGCCTGTGTGGAGTGGGTCAGGTGCTATTTGAGTGTGTACCGCCTGTGTGGAGTGGGTCAGGTGGTATTTGAGTGTGTACCGCCTGTGTGCAGTGGGTCAGGTGGTATTTCAGTGTGTACCGCCTGTGTGTAGTGGGTTAGGTGCTATGAGTGTGTACCGCCTGTGTGGAGTGGGTCAGGTGCTATTTGAGTGTGTACCGCCTGTGTGGAGTGGGTCAGGTGCTATGAGTGTGTACCGCCTGTGTGGAGTGGGTCAGGTGCTATTTGAGTGTGTACCGCCTGTGTGGAGTGGGTCAGGTGCTATTTGAGTGTGTACCGCCTGTGTGGAGTGGGTCAGGTGCTATTTGAGTGTGTACCGCCTGTGTGTAGTGAGTCAGGTGCTATGAGTGTGTACCGCCTGTGTGTAGTGAGTCAGGTGCTATGAGTATGTACCGCCTGTGGAGTGAGTCAGGTGCTATGAGTGTGTAAGGCCTGTGTGTAGTGAGTCAGGTGCTATGAGTGTGTACCGCCTGTGTGTAGTGAGTCAGGTGCTATGAGTATGTACCGCCTGTGTGTAGTGAGTCAGGTGCTATGAGTGTGTAAGGCCTGTGTGCAGTGGGTCAGGTGCTATGAGTGTGTACCGCCTGTGTGCAGTGGGTCAGGTGGTATTTGAGTGTGTACCGCCTGTGTGGAGTGGGTCAGGTGCTATGAGTGTGTACCGCCTGTGTGTAGTGAGTCAGGTGCTATGAGTGTGTACCGCCTGTGTGCAGTGGGGTCAGGTGGTATTTGAGTGTGTACCGCCTGTGTGCAGTGGGTCAGGTGCTATGAGTGTGTACCGCCTGTGTGTAGTGAGTCAGGTGCTATGAGTGTGTACCGCCTGTGCGCAGTGGGTCAGGTGCTATGAGTGTGTACCGCCTGTGCGGAGTGGGTCAGGTGGTATTTGAGTATGTACCGTCTGTGTGCAGTGGGTCAGGTGGTATGAGTGTGTACCGCCTGTGCGCAGTGGGTCAGGTGGTATTTGAGTGTGTACCGCCTGTGTGCAGTGGGTCAGGTGGTATGAGTGTGTACCGCCTGTGCGCAGTGGGTCAGGTGGTATTTGAGTGTGTACCGCCTGTGCGCAGTGGGTCAGGTGGTATTTGAGTGTGTACCTCCTGTGTGCAGTGGGTCAGGTGCTATGAGTGTGTACCGCCTGTGTGCAGTGGGTCAGGTGCTATGAGTGTGTACCGCCTGTGTGGAGTGGGTCAGGTGCTATTTGAGTGTGTACCGCCTGTGTGGAGTGGGTCAGGTGCTATTTGAGTGTGTACCGCCTGTGTGGAGTGGGTCAGGTGGTATTTGAGTGTGTACCGCCTGGGTGGAGTGGGTCAGGTGGTATTTGAGTGTGTACCGCCTGTGTGGAGTGGGTCAGGTGCTATGAGTGTGTACCGCCTGGGTGGAGTGGGTCAGGTGGTATTTGAGTGTGTACCGCCTGTGTGGAGTCGGTCAGGTGCTATTTGAGTGTGTACCGCCTGTGTGGAGTGGGTCAGGTGCTATGAGTGTGTACCGCCTGGTTGGAGTGGGTCAGGTGGTATTTGAGTGTGTACCGCCTGTGTGGAGTGGGTCAGGTGCTATGAGTGTGTACCGCTTGTGTGGAGTGGGTCAGGTGCTATGAGTGTGTACCGCCTGTGTGTAGTGGGTCAGGTGCTATGAGTGTGTACCGCCTGTGTGGAGTGGGTCAGGTGCTATGAGTGTGTAACGCCTGTGTGGAGTGGGTCAGGTGCTATTTGAGTGTGTACCGCCTGTGTGGAGTGGGTCAGGTGGTATTTGAGTGTGTACCGCCTGTGTGCAGTGGGTCAGGTGGTATTTCAGTGTGTACCGCCTGTGTGTAGTGGGTTAGGTGCTATGAGTGTGTACCGCCTGTGTGGAGTGGGTCAGGTGCTATTTGAGTGTGTACCGCCTGTGTGGAGTGGGTCAGGTGCTATGAGTGTGTACCGCCTGTGTGGAGTGGGTCAGGTGCTATTTGAGTGTGTACCGCCTGTGTGGAGTGGGTCAGGTGCTATTTGAGTGTGTACCGCCTGTGTGGAGTGGGTCAGGTGCTATTTGAGTGTGTACCGCCTGTGTGTAGTGAGTCAGGTGCTATGAGTGTGTACCGCCTGTGTGTAGTGAGTCAGGTGCTATGAGTATGTACCGCCTGTGTGGAGTGAGTCAGGTGCTATGAGTGTGTAAGGCCTGTGTGTAGTGAGTCAGGTGCTATGAGTGTGTACCGCCTGTGTGTAGTGAGTCAGGTGCTATGAGTATGTACCGCCTGTGTGTAGTGAGTCAGGTGCTATGAGTGTGTAAGGCCTGTGTGCAGTGGGTCAGGTGCTATGAGTGTGTACCGCCTGTGTGCAGTGGGTCAGGTGGTATTTGAGTGTGTACCGCCTGTGTGGAGTGGGTCAGGTGCTATGAGTGTGTACCGCCTGTGTGTAGTGAGTCAGGTGCTATGAGTGTGTACCGCCTGTGTGCAGTGGGTCAGGTGGTATTTGAGTGTGTACCGCCTGTGTGCAGTGGGTCAGGTGCTATGAGTGTGTACCGCCTGTGTGTAGTGAGTCAGGTGCTATGAGTGTGTACCGCCTGTGCGCAGTGGGTCAGGTGCTATGAGTGTGTACCGCCTGTGCGGAGTGGGTCAGGTGGTATTTGAGTATGTACCGCCTGTGTGCAGTGGGTCAGGTGGTATGAGTGTGTACCGCCTGTGCGCAGTGGGTCAGGTGGTATTTGAGTGTGTACCGCCTGTGTGCAGTGGGTCAGGTGGTATGAGTGTGTACCGCCTGTGCGCAGTGGGTCAGGTGGTATTTGAGTGTGTACCGCCTGTGCGCAGTGGGTCAGGTGGTATTTGAGTGTGTACCGCCTGTGTGGAGTGGGTCAGGTGCTATGAGTGTGTACCGCTTGTGTGGAGTGGGTCAGGTGCTATGAGTGTGTACCGCCTGTGTGTAGTGGGTCAGGTGCTATGAGTGTGTACCGCCTGTGTGGAGTGGGTCAGGTGCTATGAGTGTGTAACGCCTGTGTGGAGTGGGTCAGGTGCTATGAGTGTGTAACGCCTGTGTGGAGTGGGTCAGGTGCTATTTGAGTGTGTACCGCCTGTGTGGAGTGGGTCAGGTGGTATTTGAGTGTGTACCGCCTGTGTGCAGTGGGTCAGGTGGTATTTCAGTGTGTACCGCCTGTGTGTAGTGGGTTAGGTGCTATGAGTGTGTACCGCCTGTGTGGAGTGGGTCAGGTGCTATTTGAGTGTGTACCGCCTGTGTGGAGTGGGTCAGGTGCTATGAGTGTGTACCGCCTGTGTGGAGTGGGTCAGGTGCTATTTGAGTGTGTACCGCCTGTGTGGAGTGGGTCAGGTGCTATTTGAGTGTGTACCGCCTGTGTGTAGTGAGTCAGGTGCTATGAGTGTGTACCGCCTGTGTGTAGTGAGTCAGGTGCTATGAGTATGTACCGCCTGTGTGGAGTGAGTCAGGTGCTATGAGTGTGTACCGCCTGTGTGTAGTGAGTCAGGTGCTATGAGTGTGTACCGCCTGTGTGTAGTGAGTCAGGTGCTATGAGTGTGTACCGCCTGTGTGCAGTGGGTCAGGTGGTATTTGAGTGTGTACCGCCTGTGTGGAGTGGGTCAGGTGCTATGAGTGTGTACCGCCTGTGTGTAGTGAGTCAGGTGCTATGAGTGTGTACCGCCTGTGTGCAGTGGGTCAGGTGGTATTTGAGTGTGTACCGCCTGTGTGCAGTGGGTCAGGTGCTATGAGTGTGTACCGCCTGTGTGTAGTGAGTCAGGTGCTATGAGTGTGTACCGCCTGTGCGCAGTGGGTCAGGTGCTATGAGTGTGTACCGCCTGTGCGCAGTGGGTCAGGTGGTATTTGAGTATGTACCGCCTGTGTGCAGTGGGTCAGGTGGTATGAGTGTGTACCGCCTGTGCGCAGTGGGTCAGGTGGTATTTGAGTGTGTACCGCCTGTGTGCAGTGGGTCAGGTGGTATGAGTGTGTACCGCCTGTGCGCAGTGGGTCAGGTGGTATTTGAGTGTGTACCGCCTGTGCGCAGTGGGTCAGGTGGTATTTGAGTGTGTACCGCCTGTGCGCAGTGGGTCAGGTGGTATTTGAGTGTGTACCGCCTGTGCGCAGTGGGTCAGGTGGTATTTGAGTGTGTACCGCCTGTGCGCAGTGGGTCAGGTGGTATGAGTGTGTACCGCCTGTGCGCAGTGGGTCAGGTGGTATTTGAGTGTGTACCGCCTGTGCGCAGTGGGTCAGGTGGTATTTGAGTGTGTACCGCCTGTGCGCAGTGGGTCAGGTGGTATTTGAGTGTGTACCGCCTGTGTGCAGTGGGTCAGGTGGTATGAGTGTGTACCGCCTGGGTGCAGTGGGTCAGGTGGTATTTGAGTGTGTACCACCTGTGTGCAGTGGGTCAGGTGGTATTTGAGTGTGTACCGCCTGTGCGCAGTGGGTCAGGTGGTATTTGAGTGTGTACCGCCTGTGATGGGATGTGTGAAGGTGTCAGCTTTTATCATCATAGAACAATTGTCACATCCCAAACACGGGAAATTGCTTGGTCTGAGGGAGGAGGATTGATCCCGTTTTTACAGATTGCCGTCCGCATGTACCAACGTATATTGTAAACTGGGGGGATTTGTAAAGTGTCACATTAGTATACGCCAGTGTGTGTTAGTAATTCTGGAGAATGCGGTGTATGCACATATATAGGGATTTTGCATTGGGAACCCCGTCTCCTCTCTTCCCCTCCATCCAATCTTAGGTGTCTGACCTCAGTTACACTCCTAACTAGTTTTATGGGGTGACCTCTGTGCTGGAAGTTGTGGCCCATCTTACTGCATCCTCAACCATCCTTGTAATCCAGAAAAGCTGGCTCTGTGCTAGGGATTCCACCATGTTTCTGAGATGTTAACTATCAAACCTCAGGGGATTGTTCTTATCTGTAGGTTTTAGATAGATGTCCGTGCACAGCTTCCCCTCCTCCTTGTACACCCAAATGGCTGAGAACTGCACTCCTTCACTGGAACAATTCATTGTGAATTTGACAGCAGAATCAGTCATTCAAGAATCTAAAAAAAAAAACTAACTAATCCCCTAGTCTCTGTCCCCTCCCAGGCGGGGAAAATGTCAATGTATCTCCACCACCCCCGCACTTTGCTGAAGTGGGGAGACACATACACGACAGACTCTCAAAATCAGCCATGACAATATTCGCATATGTGGGGGCCATGTTTGACCCCATTGCGGTCCCTTTCAGTTGGATATAAAACCTATCCTCAAAAAGAAAATGATTGTATTTTACCTTTTGGAGATCATTCTTTTATGCAAACTCACTGCAAGAAGTAGAGAAGGTAGATGTCTGTAAAGCATTGTATACACTTCGTAAACCCCTTTCGTGGTTGATGCAAATGCGCCAGGAGCTCAGACAGCGTCCGGTTTACAACAAGGCATCTGTATGATTGGGTGGTCCTGCCAAGATCCAAGATGGCGATGGAGGATCTTCCATTGCTACAATAGCTCATAGGATCGGCTGTAGTGACACTCCCTAATCCCTCCTTATTGGTGCGCTCCTCGCACACGCGCAGTACCAATGTGTACAGTGTACAGCATGGACACACAGCGTGGCGGAGTAGCCCCGGCCCCCTACATTAACTACATGATTGCTGGACTTTCTATATTATATTTGTATGAATTATGGACTTGGGGAGGGAGGTCGCGTTTATACATCCTATATTGAGGCGAGGTGATGTATATAGTGTACTAGAAAATGTACCCGGCGCTGCCTGGGTATAAAGTGTCCGTGTATTAATTGGATTTGGTCCAAGGTCGCCCAGAAGGCAAATCTATGCTCTTGGTTTTTTCTTTTTTTTTAAGGGGGAAATCGCCAGGAGCCCTTTATACCCCTTTATACGCTATATGCTCCAACAGTTCTGCACTGTTTATTTACAACATTTTACAACATGGGTAGTGTTATGCTGAGCCTGGTTATATACATTGGCAGGGTTATACAATATACAGCCTGGTATACAACATTAACAGTGTTATGCTGAGCCTGGTTATATACAACAATTCTGTACATAACCAGGCTGTATAGTGTATAACCGTGCCAATGTTGTATATAACCAGGCTCTGTATATAACACTGACAATGTTGTATATAACCAGGCTGTATATAATACTGCCAATGTTGTATATAACCAGGCTCTGTATATAACACTGCCAATGTTGTATATAACCAGGCTGTATATAACACTGCCAATGTTGTATATAACCAGGCTCAGTATAACACTACCCGTTTTGTAAATAATCAGGCTGTATACTGTAGAACACTGCCAATGTTGTATATAACCAGGCTCAGCATAACACTACCATTGGCAATGTTATACAGTATACAGCCTGGTTATTTACAACATGGGTAGTGTTATGCTGAACCTGGTTATATACAACATTAAGAGTGTTAGCAGGTAGCCCCCATAATGTATACACCCCTTCTCCCTTGCGGGTAGCTCCCATACTCTATACACTCCCCCCACTTGCCGGTAGCCCCTATACTCTTTACTCCCCCTCGCCCTTGCAGGTAGTCCCTATACTGTATACACTCCACCCCTGCAGGTAGCCCCCATACTCTATACACTTCCCCCCCCCCCCCTTCTTCCAGGTTGCTCCCATACTGTATACACTCCACCCCACAGGTAGCCCCTATACTGTATACACCCCCCTCCCCTGCGGGTAGCCCCTATACTCCCCTCCTGCAGATAGTCCCTATACTGCCGCTGCAAGTTTGTCAACCCCCCGCTGCCGGAGCATATACATCTTCTGGTCCCTGCTCTGGCTTGCTTCGTGGATTCCCAGCATGTCCCGCTCTGCCTGCCGCAGCGCACTGTTTGGCTGAGCGGGTCGTGAAGACACAGAGAGCCCCGAAGCAAGCCGGAGCGGGGAGCAGGTGATGTATACACTCCAGCGACAGGGGGTTAACAGGGCGGGCTTCAGACAAACTCACAGCGGGATGTTCATCCTGCTGTGAGTTTGTCTGCCATTGAGTGCACAGGGCAGGGATATTCACAGCGAGACCCATTGCGGATTCGCCCAGTGTGTTTGTACTCTTACTGTATTTGTTTCTGTGGATCTGTTGTGAGGCAGCCGCCCTAGCAACAAATCAGATTCCTACTCCCTGTGAAAATGGAAGTAATAATCCTATTGGTTGCTGAGGCTTCCAACTGCCATTACTGCTGGAGACATGCAGCTAATTATATCACCTGTGTGTGCAGTGTGAGATTCTCCCATTCATCTCTAATGGGGCACTCTTCCCCCTCCCCTCCTGTACATCTGGCGGTGACGGGACCTTCGCTCTTACTTTCCCAGACACCCAATGTATCTATGGGCCAAATTTGGGGTCAGACGGCTAAGGTGTATGGAAGACTATCATTTTTATGATATAGATTACCTGTATATAGTGTATGTGAGGGGGGGGTACCTGTATATAGTGTACGTGAGGGGGTATTACAATGCCCTCTGGTGACGCTCGCTCTTCTTGCAGCCTCTGGTCTCCGGCCGTGCTGTGGACGTCCAGTACGGCTCTGTGGTCTCGCAGCAGTAGGTAAGTGGTTGCACATGGGGGCCGGTTTAGGGTCTTCATCTGCTGAGGGTCTCTGCGGCCATCATGACTAACCTCACTGCTGCCATAGGAAAAGCTGCCACGCTTTACTGACTGCTGCTGGGAGACCAGGTGTGGTGATTACTGCCCTCACCACTCTGTACTTTATTCCCACAGGGAGCACTACAGTATCACACGGACCTACGGGAGATGCCCACCCCGCTGCTGGCTTCGGACCCCTGAGCCCCCCACCAAAGTGTGGCAAGAGCCAATGAATGGGCGTTAACTGCGGGACAACTGGCAAGTAACACCCAGGACAATCAGGGGACACTCGCCCCCCCGGAGGACAATTAGGGGATGCCACACCACCCCCCTCAGGACAATAAGGAAACATCCCCCAATCTCTCCCCGCAGGGGATGCAATTCCACCCCCCCCCAAGGACAGCCAGGGGCTGCCACCAACTCTGACCCCCCCTCCCCAGGACAACCAGAGAACGCCACCGACTCTCCCTCCTCTCCCTCCCCCCCCCCCCCCCCAGACAACCAGGGGACGCCACTGACTCCCACTCCCCCACCCCCCCCCGGACAACCAGGGGACGTCACAAACTCCCCCCCCCCCCCCCCCCCCCCCCCCCCCCCGGACAACCAGGGGACGTCACCAACTCCCCACCCGGACAACAGGGAACGTCACCAACTGCCCAAACCCCCCACCCCCCCCTAGGACAATCGGCTAGCACCACCCTTCAGGACAATCAGAGGGTGCCGCCGTGCTACTGGCCCCGCCCCCGTAAAGCGGTGAGAACCACAAGCAACAGCGGGACACTCCCTCAGTCTCCACCACACCAGCACTTTATTTACAATAAATTTTAAGGATAAAGATGATGAGCTGCTAGAATGTTCCTTAAGGGGCTGAGGACATCCAGCATGGCACCAGGGGGGCAGGAGACGTCCATCATGGCACCAGAGGGGGAGGAGACATCCATCAGTTCCTCTTCTTAGCGCTGGAGGTCGGGGACTCAGGCTGCACGTCCAGATACTGAAAACCGATCAACATCCCCAAAATAGAGAAACCTACAGAAACCAGAGTGGTCAGGAGTCAGAGCTCCGCCCCCCACAGCCTGTCCCAGGATTCAGAGCTCCGCCCCCCACAGCCTGTCCCAGGAGTCAGAGCTCCGCCCCCCACAGCCTTTCCCAGGAGTCAGAGCTCCGCCCCCCACAGCCTGTCCCAGGAGTCAGAGCTCCGCCCCCCACAGCCTGTCCCAGGAGTCAGAGCTCCGCCCCCCACAGCCTGTCCCAGGAGTCAGAGCTCCGCCCCCCACAGCCTGTCCCAGGAGTCAGAGCTCCGCCCCCCACAGCCTGTCCCAGGAGTCAGAGCTCCGCCCCCCACAGCCTGTCCCAGGAGTCAGAGCTCCGCCCCCCACAGCCTGTCCCAGGAGTCAGAGCTCCGCCCCCCACAGCCTGTCCCAGGAGTCAGAGCTCCGCCCCCCACAGCCTGTCCCAGGAGTCAGAGCTCCGCCCCCCACAGCCTGTCCCAGGAGTCAGAGCTCCGCCCCCCACAGCCTGTCCCAGGAGTCAGAGCTCCGCCCCCCACAGCCTGTCCCAGGAGTCAGAGCTCCGCCCCCCACAGCCTGTCCCAGGAGTCAGAGCTCCGCCCCCCACAGCCTGTCCCAGGAGTCAGAGCTCCGCCCCCCACAGCCTGTCCCAGGAGTCAGAGCTCCGCCCCCCACAGCCTGTCCCAGGAGTCAGAGCTCCGCCCCCCACAGCCTGTCCCAGGAGTCAGAGCTCCGCCCCCCACAGCCTGTCCCAGGAGTCAGAGCTCCGCCCCCCACAGCCTGTCCCAGGAGTCAGAGCTCCGCCCCCCACAGCCTGTCCCAGGAGTCAGAGCTCCACCCCCCACAGCCTGTCCCAGGAGTCAGAGCTCCGCCCCCCACAGCCTGTCCCAGGAGTCAGAGCTCCGCCCCCCACAGCCTGTCCCTGGAGTCAGAGCTCTGTCCCAGCCCCTCCATCCACTATCCCTCCCCCTATATACAGCAGCGGCGGCACTTGTCACAGTGCAGGCTCCTCCCCCTTTATACAGCTGCGGTGGTACCTAACCCATCCTTGACCTCTATGACCTTCTCACCTGGAGAGAGATGACCTGGGAACTGGGAGGGACCATTTGACAGGGGAGGACTACAGATCCCAGCATACCCCTCCCCTGACATCCCATACTAATCAATATCCGTATACATGTTTAATGGCAGCCCCCCATAAATAAGGTCCCCCCAGCCCCCCATAATTAATTATGGGGGGCTGGGGAGACCTTAATTATGGGGGGGCTGGGGGGGGACCTTAATTATGGGGGGGGGCTGGGGGGGGGGACCTTATTCATGGGGGGCTGGGGGGGACCTTAAGGTTCCCCCCAGCCCCAATAATTAAGGTCCCCCTAGCCCCCCATGAATAAGAGCGCCCCCAAAATAATGCCCCCAGCCCCCCATGAATAAGACACAAAATCATCTAAGCCCCTTTGATATTTTAGGAGAGGCAGGATATACGGGGGACTCTCAATCCTTTGACTCCAGCCAGTGAGCGCAGCTCTGAGTGATCGGACATGTGACGTCCCCATCTTTTATTACTCACTTGCAACCATCAATGGCGCCATCACTCCGATGGTCATGTGTGCCGTGTGGTACAGCCAGACCTCAGACACAAAGTGCGCCAGAGCCATGATGAACGTCCACAGGGTGATGTGATAGAGCCTGCGGGCATAGAGGCCGACACTGAGGAAAGAGTGGAGGAGGAGGAAGGGAGATTGCGGGCAATGACGGGAGGAGGGGGGCGGGAGAGTGCGGGCAATGACTGGAGGAGGGAGTGGAGAGTGCGGGCGGTGAGGAGGAGGACGGGAGAGTGCGGGCGGTGAGGAGGAGGACGGGAGAGTGCGGGCAATGACGGGAGGAGGGGGTGGGCAATGACGGGAGGGGGGCGGGAGAGTGCGGGCGGTGAGGGGAGGACGGGAGAGTGCGGGCAGTGAGGGGAGGAGGACGGGAAAGTGTGGGCGGTGAGGGGAGGAGGGGGGCGGGAGAGTGTGGACGGTGAGGGGAGGAGGAGGACGGGAGAGTGCGGGCAATGACTGGAGGAGGGAGTGGAGAGTGCGGGCGGTGAGGGGAGGAGGAGGACGGGAGAGTGCGGGCGGTGAGGGGAGGAGGAAGACGGGAGAGTGCGGGCGGTGAGGGGAGGAGGACGGGAGAGTGCGGGCGGTGAGGGGAGGAGGACGGGAGAGTGCGGGCGGTGAGGGGAGGAGGAGGACGGGAGAGTGTGAGCAATGATGGGAGGAGGGGGGCGAGAGAATGCGGGCGGTGAGGGGAGGAGGAGGACGGGAGAGTGCGGGTGGTGAGGGGAGGAGGAGGACGGGAGAGTGCGGGCAATGACGGGAGGAGGGGGCGGGAAAGTGCGGGCAATGACGGGAGATGGACGGGAGGGGGACGGGAGAGTGCGGGCGGTGGAGGACGGGAGAGTGCGGGCGGTGAGGGGGGGAGGGGGGCGGGAGAGTGCGGGCGGTGAGGGGGGGAGGAGGACAGGAGAGTGCGGGCGGTGAGGGGAGGAGGAGGACGGGAGAGTGCGCGCGGTGAGGGGAGGAGGAGGACAGGAGAGTGCGGGCAATGACGGGAGGAGGGGGGGCGGGAGAGTGTGGGCAATGACTGGAGGAGGGAGTGGAGAGTGTGGGCAATGACTGGAGGAGGGAGTGGAGAGTGCGGGCGGTGAGGGGAGGAGGAGGACGGGAGAGTGCGGGCAATGACGGGAGGAGGGGGCGGGAAAGTGCGGGCGGTGAGGGGAGGAGGAGGACGGGAGAGTGCGGGCGGTGAGGGGAGGAGGAGGACGGGAGAGTGCGGGCAATGACGGGAGGAGGAGCGCGGGAGAGTGCGGGCAATGACGGGAGAGTGCGGGCAATGACGGGAGGAGGGGGCGGGAGAGTGCGGGCAATGACGGGAGGAGGGGGCGGGAGAGTGCGGGCAATGACGGGAGGAGGGGGCGGGAGAGCGGGTGGTGAGGGGAAGAGTGCGGGCGGTGAGGGGAGGAGGAGGGGAGAGTGCAGGCAATGACGGGAGAGTGCGGCCAATGACGGGAGAGTGCAGCCAATGACGGGAGAGTGCGGCCAATGACGGGAGAGTGCGGCCAATGACGGGAGAGTGCGGCCAATGACGGGAGAGTGCGGCCAATGACGGGAGAGTGCGGCCAATGACGGGGAGAGTGCGGCCAATGACGGGGAGAGTGCGGCCAATGACGGGGAGAGTGCGGCCAATGACGGGGAGAGTGCGGCCAATGACGGGGAGAGTGCAGGAAAGGATGGGAGAGTGCGGCCAATGACGGGAGAGTGCGGCCAATGACGGGAGAGTGCAGGAAAGGATGGGAATAGGTTCATCAGACAGTATAGACTTACGTTTTGTTCCGGATGTCTATGGCGCAGGCACAGCGGATTATGGAGGAGAGCAGTGTCCAGATCCCAAAAGTCCGAGCCTGCAGACCATTCACTGGGAAAGAAAGGAGGGGGAAACAGTCACATGACCCCGCCTCCATCACCCCCCCCCCCCAAACATGGTATAACTACAGCCCCCAGGAGACAGCTACCTAGGCTGGGGGTCCCTGTATACAGCTTGTCACTGAGGAAGCTGTGATCCCTGAAGCTCTGGAGCGTGTTCCCAGCAGCGATAATGGCGACCATCATCAGCCAGGAGCGGAGGACGGCGAGGAAACGGCTCATCCCAAACACCAGCCGGGGGAGGAGACCTGCAGAGCCAAGCACAGCCGCCAGAAAGGGTTAAACATCAACCAAACAACCCCCCCAGAAATAATCAGCATACATCTGTACATGGTACACCCCCCCAGCATACATCTGTACATGGTACACCCCCCCAGCATACATCTGTACATGGTACACCCCCCCAGCATACATCTGTACATGGTACACCCCCCCCCAGCATACATCTGTACATGGTACACCCCCCCCAGCATACATCTGTACATGGTACACCCCCCAGTATATAGCTGTACATGGTACACCCCCCCCCCCCCCCAGCATACATCTGTACATGGTACACCCCCCCCCAGTATATAGCTGTACATGGTACACCCCCCCAGCATACATCTGTACATGGTACACCCCCCCCGGCATACATCTGTACATGGTACACCCCCCCAGCATACATCTGTACATGGTACACCCCCCCAGCATACATCTGTACATGGTACACCCCCCCCCCAGCATACATCTGTACATGGTACACCCCCCCCCCAGCATACATCTGTACATGGTACACCCCCCAGAAATAATCAGCATACATCTGTACATGGTAAACCCCCCCCAGCATACATCTGTACATGGTACACCCCCCCAGCATACATCTGTACATGGTACACCCCCCCCACAGCATACATCTGTACATGGTACACCCCCCCCACCATACATCTGTACATGGTACACCCCCCCCCAGCATACATCTGTACATGGTACACCCCCCCCCCCAGCATACATCTGTACATGGTACACCCCCCCCCAGCATACATCTGTACATGGTACACCCCCCCCAGAAATAATCAGCATACATCTGTACATGGTACACCCCCCCCCCCCCAGCATACATCTGTACATGGTACACCCCCCCAGCATACATCTGTACATGGTACACCCCCCCCCAGCATACATCTGTACATGGTACACCCCCCCCAGCACACATCTGTACATGGTACACCCCCCCCAGCATACATCTGTACATGGTACACCCCCCCAGCATACATATGTACATGGTACACCCCCCCCCCAGCATTACATATGTACATGGTACACCCCCCCCCAGCATACATCTGTACATGGTACCCCCCCCCCCCCAGCATACATCTGTACATGGTACACACCCCCCCAGTATATAGCTGTACATGGTACACCCCCCCCCAGCATACATCTGTACATGGTACACCCCCCCCCAGCATACATCTGTACAATGGTACCCCCCCCCCCCAGCATACATCTGTACATGGTACACCACCCCCCCAGTATATAGCTGTACATGGTACACCCCCCCAGCATACATCTGTACATGGTACACCCCCCCCAGCATACATCTGTACATGGTACACCCCCCCCGGCATACATCTGTACATGGTACACCCCCCCCCCAGCATACATCTGTACATGGTACACCCCCCCAGCATACATCTGTACATGGTACACCCCCCCCCCAGCATACATCTGTACATGGTACACCCCCCCCCAGCATACATCTGTACATGGTACACCCCCCCCAGCATACATCTGTACATGGTAGTATATAGCTGTACATGGTTCACCCCCCCCAGCATACATCTGTACATGGTACACCCCCCCCCAGCATACATCTGTACATGGTACACCCCCCCCCCAAGCATACATCTGTACATGGTACACCCCCCCCCAGCATACATCTGTACATGGTACACCCCCCCCCAGCATACATCTGTACATGGTACACCCCCCCCCAGCATACATCTGTACATGGTACACCCCCCCCCAGCATACATCTGTACATGGTACACCACCCCCCCCAGCATACATCTGTACATGGTACACCCCCCCCAGCATACATCTGTACATGGTACACCCCCCCAGCATACATCTGTACATGGTACACCCCCCCAGCATACATCTGTACATGGTACACCCCCCCAGCATACATCTGTACATGGTACACCCCCCCCCAGCATACATCTGTAATGGTACACCCCCCAGCATACATATGTACATGGTACACCCCCCCCCAGCATACATCTGTACATGGTACACCCCCCCCCAGCATACATCTGTACATGGTACACCCCCCCCCCAGCATACATCTGTACATGGTACACCCCCCCCCAGCATACATCTGTACATGGTACACCCCCCCCCCAGCATACATCTGTACATGGTACACCCCCCCCAGCATACATCTGTACATGGTACACCCCCCCCCCCAGCATACATCTGTACATGGTACACCCCCCCCCCAGCATACATCTGTACATGGTACACCCCCCAGTATATAGCTGTACATGGTACACCCCCCCCAGTATATAGCTGTACATGGTACACCCCCCCCAGTATATAGCTGTACATGGTACACCCCCCCCCGTATATAGCTGTACATGGTACACCCCCCCCCCCAGCATACATCTGTACATGGTACACCCCCCCAGTATATAGCTGTACATGGTACACCCCCCCCCCCCCCCAGCATACATCTGTACATGGTACACCCCCCCCAGTATATAGCTGTACATGGTACACCCCCCCAGCATACATCTGTACATGGTACACCCCCCCAGTATATAGCTGTACATGGTACACCCCCCCCAGCATACATCTGTACATGGTACACCCCCCCCCCAGTATATAGCTGTACATGGTACACCCCCCCAGTATATAGCTGTACATGGTACACCCCCCCCCCCCAGCATACATCTGTACATGGTACACCCCCCCAGCATACATCTGTACATGGTACACCCCCCCAGCATACATCTGTACATGGTACACCCCCCCAGTATATAGCTGTACATGGTACACCCCCCCAGCATACATCTGTACATGGTACACCCCCCCAGCATACATCTGTACATGGTACACCCCCCCAGCATACATCTGTACATGGTACACCCCCCCAGCATACATCTGTACATGGTACACCCCCCCAGTATATAGCTGTACATGGTACACCCCCCCCCAGTATATAGCTGTACATGGTACACCCCCCCAGTATATAGCTGTACATGGTACACCCCCCCCAGTATATAGCTGTACATGGTACACCCCCCCCAGTATATAGCTGTACATGGTACACCCCCCCCGTATATAGCTGTACATGGTACACCCCCCCAGTATATAGCTGTACATGGTACACCCCCCCAGTATATAGCTGTACATGGTACACCCCCCCCCCAGGTATATAGCTGTACATGGTACACCCCCCCCCAGCATATAGCTGTACATGGTACACCCCCCCAGTATATAGCTGTACATGGTACACCCCCCCAGTATATAGCTGTACATGGTACACCCCCCCAGTATATAGCTGTACATGGTACACCCCCCAGTATATAGCTGTACATGGTACACCCCCCCCAGTATATAGCTGTACATGGTACACCCCCCCAGTATATAGCTGTACATGGTACACCCCCCCAGTATATATCTGTACATGGTACACCCCCCCAGTATATAGCTGTACATGGTACACCCCCCCCAGTATATAGCTGTACATGGTACACCCCCCCCCCCAGTATACATCTGTACATGGTACACCCCCCCCCCCAGCATACATCTGTACATGGTACACCCCCCCCCCAGCATACATCTGTACATGGTACACCCCCCCCCCAGCATACATCTGTACATGGTACACCCCCCCCAGCATACATCTGTACATGGTACACCCCCCCCCCCCAGCATACATCTGTACATGGTACACCCCCCAGTATATAGCTGTACATGGTACACCCCCCCCAGTATATAGCTGTACATGGTACACCCCCCCCAGTATATAGCTGTACATGGTACACCCCCCCAGTATATAGCTGTACATGGTACACCCCCCCCCCCAGCATACATCTGTACATGGTACACCCCCCCAGTATATAGCTGTACATGGTACACCCCCCCCCCCAGCATACATCTGTACATGGTACACCCCCCCCAGTATATAGCTGTACATGGTACACCCCCCCAGTATATAGCTGTACATGGTACACCCCCCCCCCCAGCATACATCTGTACATGGTACACCCCCCCCGGCATACATCTGTACATGGTACACCCCCCCAGTATATAGCTGTACATGGTACACCCCCCCCCCCAGCATACATCTGTACATGGTACACCCCCCCCGGCATACATCTGTACATGGTACACCCCCCCAGCATACATCTGTACATGGTACACCCCCCCAGTATATAGCTGTACATGGTACACCCCCCCAGCATACATCTGTACATGGTACACCCCCCCAGCATACATCTGTACATGGTACACCCCCCCAGCATACATCTGTACATGGTACACCCCCCCAGCATACATCTGTACATGGTACACCCCCCCAGTATATAGCTGTACATGGTACACCCCCCCCAGTATATAGCTGTACATGGTACACCCCCCAGTATATAGCTGTACATGGTACACCCCCCCAGTATATAGCTGTACATGGTACAACCCCCCCAGTATATAGCTGTACATGGTACACCCCCCCAGTATATAGCTGTACATGGTACACCCCCCCAGTATATAGCTGTACATGGTACACACCCCCCAGTATATAGCTGTACATGGTACACCCCCCCCAGTATATAGCTGTACATGGTACACCCCCCCCCCAGTATATAGCTGTACATGGTACACCCCCCCCCCAGCATATAGCTGTACATGGTACACCCCCCCAGTATATAGCTGTACATGGTACACCCCCCCCAGTATATAGCTGTACATGGTACACCCCCCCAGTATATAGCTGTACCTGGTACACCCCCCAGTATATAGCTGTACATGGTACACCCCCCCAGTATATAGCTGTACATGGTACACCCCCCCCCAGTATATAGCTGTACATGGTACACCCCCCCAGTATATAGCTGTACATGGTACACCCCCCCAGTATATATCTGTACATGGTACACCCCCCAGTATATAGCTGTACATGGTACACCCCCCCAGTATATAGCTGTACATGGTACACCCCCCCAGTATATAGCTGTACATGGTACACCCCCCCCCCCCCCAGTATATAGCTGTACATGGTACACCCCCCCCAGTATACATCTGTACATGGTACACCCCCCAGTATATATCTGTACATGGTACACCCCCCCCCAGCATACATCTGTACATGGTACACCCCCCCAGTATATAGCTGTACATGGTACACCCCCCCAGTATATAGCTGTACATGGTACACCCCCCCCCCCCCAGTATATAGCTGTACATGGTACACCCCCCCCCCAGCATACATCTGTACATGGTACACCCCCCCAGTATATATCTGTACATGGTACACCCCCCAGTATATAGCTGTACATGGTACACCCCCCCAGTATATAGCTGTACATGGTACACCCCCCCAGTATATAGCTGTACATGGTACACCCCCCCCCCAGTATATAGCTGTACATGGTACACCCCCCCCCCCCCAGTATATAGCTGTACATGGTACACCCCCCCAGTATATAGCTGTACATGGTACGCCCCGAAGCACGTTATGTTGTCCGCCCGGTATCCGTTACCTGCAGATGAATGATTTGATTGCCTCTCACCTGATCGCACTGACCACGCCTCCTCAGGTCACGTGAAAGCGCCCCCACCCCTTAATTACCTAGGGGTAGGATTCAGAGCAGCCAATCACAGCGTCGCATGAGGCACCGCTACGCCCGGAAGTCTTGAGGCTGAATTGACGGAAGTGACGTCACGGTTGTTGTGGTAACAAGAGAAGCGGAGAATCTGTGCGGCAGCTATGCCCATCCGGGTGACCAAAGCGCCCAGTGAGCCGAAGTGCCCGGCCGAGGAGGAGGAAGATGGCGGCCCCGGGTGAGTGTGACCTGTGGACTGAGGAGAGCGGCTGCTGCGCCCCCCGGAGACGGTGTCAGGACGCATGGGAGGGGCTGTATATCAGGGGGCGGGTGCTGATGGGAGGGGCTGTATATCAGGGGGCGGGTACAGATGGGAGGGGCTGTATATTAGGGGGTGGGGGCTGATGGGAGGGGCTGTATATAAGGGGGTGGGGGCTGATGGGAGGGGCTGTATATCAGGGGGTGGGGGCTGATGGGAGGGGCTGTATATCAGGGGGCGGGTACAGATGGGAGGGGCTGTATATCAGGGGGCGGGTACAGATGGGAGGGGCTGTATATCAGGGGGCGGGTACAAATGGGAGGGGCTGTATATCAGGGGGTGGGTACAGATGGGAGGGGCTGTATATTAGGGGGCGTGTGCTGATGTGAGGGGCTGTATATTAGGGGGCGTGTGCTGATGGGAGGGGCTGTATATCAGGGGGCGGGTACAGATGGGAGGGGCTGTATATCAGGGGGCGGGTGCTAATGGGAGGGGCTGTATATCAGGGGGCGGGTGCTGATGGGAGGGGCTGTATATAACTGGGCGGGTGCTGATGGGAGGGGCTGTATATTAGGGGGTGGGGGCTGATGGGAGGAGCTGTATATTAGGGGGTGGGGGCTGATGGGAGGGGCTGTATATCAGGGGGTGGGTGCTGATGGGAGGGGCTGTATATCAGGGGGCGGGTACAGATGGGAGGGGCTGTATATCAGGGGGCGGGTACAGATGGTAGGGGCTGTATATCAGGGGGCGGGTACAGATGGGAGGGGCTGTATATTAGGGGGTGGGGGCTGATGGGAGGGGCTGTATATTAGGGGGCGTGTGCTGATGGGAGGGGCTGTATATCAGGGGGCGGGTACAGATGGGAGGGGCTGTATATCAGGGGGCGGGTGCTAATGGGAGGGGCTGTATATTAGGGGGTGGGGGCTGATGGGAGTGGCTGTATATCAGGGGGCGGGTACAGATGGGAGGGGCTGTATATTAGGGGGCGGGTGCTGATGGGAGGGGCTGTATATCAGGGGCGGGTGCTGATGGGAGGGGCTGTATATTAGGGGGTGGGGGCTGATGGGAGGGGCTGTATATTAGGGGGTGGGGGCTGATGGGAGGGGCTGTATATTAGGGGGTGGGTACAGATGGGAGGGGCTATATATTAGGGGGCGGGTACTGATGGGAGGGGCTGTATATTAGGGGATGGGGGCTGATGGGAGGGGCTGTATATCAGGGGGCGGTACTGATGGAAGGGGCTGTATATTAGGGGCGGGTACAGATGGGAGGGGCTGTATATCAGGGGGCGGGTTCAAATGGGAGGGGCTGTATATTAAGGGGCGGGTGCTGATGGGAGGGACTTTATATTAGGGGCGGGTACGGATGGGAGGGGCTGTATATTAGGGGCGGGTACAGATGAGAAGGGCTGTATATCAGGGGGCGGGTACAGATGAGAGGGGCTGTATATCAGGGGGCGGGTACAAATGGGAGGGGCTGTATATTAAGGGGCGGGTGCTGATGGGAGGGTCTGTATATTAGGGGGCAGGTACGGATCGGTAGGTCTGTATATTAGGGGCGGGTACAGATGGGAGGAGCTGTATATTAGGGGGCGGGTACAGATGGGAGGGGCTGTATATTACAGGGCTGGTACGGATGGGAGGGGCTGTATATCAGGGGGCGGGTGATGATGGGAGGGTCTGTATATTAGGGGGCGGGTATGGATCGGTAGGTCTGTATATTAGGGGGTGGGTACAGATGGGAGGAGCTGTATATTAGGGTTCGGGTACAGATGGGAGGGGCTGTATATTAGGGGGCAGGTGCTGATGGGAGGGGCTTTATATTAGGGGGCGGGTGCTGATGGTAGGGGCTGTATATTAGGGGGTGGGGGCTGATGGGAGGGGCTGTATATTACGGGGCGGGTACAGATGGAGGGGCTGTATATTAGGAGGCAGGTGCTGATGGGAGTGGCTGTATATTAGGGGGCGGGTACAGATGGGAGGGGCTTTATATTAGGGGGCAGGTGCTGATGGGAGTGGCTGTATATTAGGGGGCGGGTACAGATGGGAGGGGCTGTATATTAGTGGGCGGGTGCTGATGGGAGGGGCTGTATATTACGGGGCTGGTACAGATGGGAGGGGCTGTGTATCAGAGGGCGGGTACGGATGGGAGGGGCTTTATATTAGGGGGCAGGTGCTGATGGGAGGGGCTGTATATTAGTGGGCAAGTGCTGATGGGAGGGGCTGTATATTAGTGGGCTAGTGCTGATGGGAGGGTATGTATATTAGGGGGCTAGTGCTGATGGGAGGGTATGTATATTAGGGGGCGGGTACAGATGAGAGGGGCTTGGTGTTAGGGGCGGGTACGGATGGGAGGGGCTGTATATCAGTGGGCGGGTACAGATGGGAGGGGCTGTATATTAGGGGGCAGGTACAGATGGGAGGGGCTGTTTATTAGGGGGCGGGTACGGATGGGAGGGGCTGTATGTTAGGGGGCGCGTGCTGATGTGAGGGGCTGTATATTAGGGGGCGGGTGCTGATGGGAGGGGCTGTATATTAGGGGGCGGGTGATGATGGGAGGGGCTGTATATTAGGGGGCGGGTGCTGATGGGAGGGGCTGTATATTAGGGGGCGGGTGCTGATGGGAGTGGTTGTATATTAGGATGTGGGTACAGATAGGAGGGGCTGTATATTAGGGGGCGGGTGCTGATAGGAGGGGCTGTATATTAGGGGGCGGGTGCTGATGGGAGGGGCTTTATATTAGGGGCGGGTACGGATGGAGGGGTGTATATTAAGGGGGCGGGTACAGATGGGAGGGGCTGTATACTAGGGCCGGGTACAGATGGAGGGGTGTATATTAAGGGGGCGGGTACAGATAAGATTGGCTGTATATTAGGGGGCGGGTGCTGATGGGTAATTAGAGGAGGGGCTGTATATTGGGGGAGGGTAATTAGAGGAGGGGCTGTATATTGGGGGAGGGTAATTAGAGGAGGGGCTGTATATTGGGGGAGGGTAATTAGAGGAGGGGCTGTATATTTGGGCGTTGTAATCAGAGGAGGGGCTGTATATTGGGGGAGGGTAATTAGAGGAGGGGCTGTATATTGGGGGAGGGTAATTAGAGGAGGGGCTGTATATTGGGGGAGGGTAATTAGAGGAGGGGCGTTATATTGGGGGAGGGTAATTAGAGGAGGGGCTGTATATTGGGGGAGGGTAATTAGAGGAGGGGCTGTATATTTGGGGATTTTAATCAGAGGAGGGGCGTTATATTGGTGGAGGGTAATTAGAGGAGGGGCTCTATATTGGGGCAGGGTAATTAGAGGAGGGGCTGTATATTGGGGGTGGGTAATTAGAGGAGGGGCTGTATATTGGGGGAGGGTAATTAGAGGAGGGGCTGTATATTGGAGCAGGGTAATTAGAGGAGGGGCTGTATATTGGGGGAGGGTAATTAGAGGAGGGGCTCTATATTGGGGCAGGGTAATTAGAGGAGGGGCTGTATATTGGGGTAGGGTAATTAGAGGAGGGGCTGTATATTGGGGGAGGGTAATTAGAGGAGGGGCTCTATATTGGGGCAGGGTAATTAGAGGAGGGGCTGTATATTGGGGTAGGGTAATTAGAGGAAGGGCTGTATATTGGGGAGGGTAATTAGAGGAGGGGCTGTATATTGGGGAAGGGTAATTAGAGGAGGGGCTGTATATTGGGGGAGGGTAATCAGAGGAGGGGCTGTATATTGGGGGAGGGTAATTAGAGGAGGGGCTGTATATTGGGGGAGGGTAATCAGAGGAGGGGCTGTATATTGGGGGAGGGTAATCAGAGGAGGGGCTGTATATTGGGGGAGGGTAATTAGAGGAGGGGCTGTATATTGGGGGAGGGTAATTAGAGGAGGGGCTGTATATTGGGGGAGGGTAATTAGAGGAGGGGCTGTATATTGGGGGAGGGGTGCCTCTGACATCTGTCTCCTTCCTCTATAGGGAATTTTCTTGTATCACATGGAGCGGGGGACCTCGGAGATTCCCTGTGCTGGTGTTTCATGCTGAATCTGCTGTGTCCAAGGAGCCGTCTCTTCGTGTGGTGGGTGGTAAGTATGGAGGCCCCCCCCCATATGTCACTATGTGTGGTGAGGGGTAAGAATGGAGGCCCCCGCCCATATGTCACTATGTGTGTTGGGTGGTAAGTATGGAGCCCCCCCCTTCATATGTCACTATGTGTGTTAGGTGGTAAGTATGAAGGACTCCCCATATGTCACTATGTGTGGTGGGTGGTAAGTATGGAGGACCCCCCCATATGTCACTATGTGTGGTCGATGGTAAGTATGGAGGCCCCCCCCATATGTCACTATGTGTGGTCGGTGGTAAGTATGGAGGACCCCCCCCCCCATATGTCACTATGTGTGGTAGGTGTTAAGTATGGAGGACCCCACCCCCATATGTCACTATGTGTGGTGGGTGGTAAGTATGGAGCCCCCCCATATGTCACTATGTGTGGTAGGTGGTAAGTATGAAGGACCCCACATATGTCACTATGTGTGGTGGGAGGTAAGTTTGGAGGATCCCCCCCATATGTCACTATGTGTGGTGGGTGGTAAGTTTGGAGGATCCCCCCCATATGTCACTATGTGTGGTGGGTGGTAAATATGGAGGATCCCCCCCGCCCCCCATATGTCACTATGTGTGGTGGGTGGTAAGTTTGGAGGATCCCCCCCCATATGTCACTATGTGTTGTGGGTGGTAAATATGGAGGATCCCCCCCATATGTCACTATGTGTGGTGGGTGGTAAGTATGGAGGATTCCCCCCCATATTTTACTATGTGTCGTGGGTGGTAAGTTTGGAGGATCCCCCCCATATGTCACTATGTGTGGTCGGTGGTAAGTATGGAGGACCCCCCCCCCATATGTCACTATGTGTGGTAGGTGGTAAGTATGGAGGACCCCACCCCCATATGTCACTATGTGTGGTGGGTGGTAAGTATGAAGGACCCCACATATGTCACTATGTGTGGTAGGTGGTAAGTATGGAGGACCCCACCCCCATATGTCACTATGTGTGGTGGGTGGTAAGTATGGAGCCCCCCCCCCATATGTCACTATGTGTGGTAGGTGGTAAGTATGAAGGACCCCCCCATATGTCACTGTGTGGTGGGTGGTAAGTATGGAGCATCCCCCCCCCCCATATGTCACTATGTATGGTGGGTGGTAAGTATGGAGGATCCTTCCATATGTCACTATGTGTGGTGGGTGGTAAATATGAAGGATCCCCCCTGCCCCCCATATGTCACTATGTGTGGTGAGTGGTAAGTATGGAGGATCCCCCCCATATGTCACTATGTGTCGTGGGTGGTAAATATGAAGGATCCCCCCATATGTTACTATGTGTGGTGGGTGGTAAGTATGAAGGACCCCCCCCCCATATGTAACTATGTGTGGTAAGTATGGAGCCCCCCCTATATGTCACTATGTGTTATAGGTGGTAAGTATGGAGGACCCCCCCCATATGTCACTATGTGTGGTGGGTGGTAAATATGGAGGATCCCCCCCCCCCCCCATATGTCACTATGTGTTGTGGGTGGTAAACATGGAGGATCCTCCCATATGTCACTATGTGTGCTGGGTGGTAAGTATGGAGGATCCCCCCCCCCATATGTCACTATGTGTGGTTGGTGGTAAATATGGAGGATTCCCCCCATATGTAACTATGTGTCGTGGGTGGTAAGTTTGGAGGATCCCCCCCATATGTCACTATGTGTGGTGGTTGGTAAGTATGAAAGACCCCCCCCCCCCCCATATGTCACTATGTGTGGTGGGTGGTAAGTATGGATGATCCCCCCCATATGTCACTATGTGTCGTGGGTGGTAAATATGAAGGATCCCCCCATATGTCACTATGTGTGGTGGGTGGTAAGTATGAAGGACCCCCCCCCCATATATCACTATCTGTGGTGGGTGGTAAGTATGGAAGATTTCCCCCCATATGTCACTATGTGTGGTGGGTGGTAAGTATGGAGGATCCCCCCCATATGTCACTGTGTGGTGGGTGGTAAGTATGGAGGATCCCCCTTATATGTCACTATGTGTGATGGGTGGTAAGTATGCAGGACCCCCCCCCCATATGTCACTATGTGTGGTGAGTGGTAAGTATGGAGGACCCTCCCCATATGTCACTATATGTGGTGAGTGGTAAGTATGGGGGACCCCCCCACCCGTATGTCACTAAGTGTGGTGGGTGGTAAGTATGGAGGACGCCCCCTGTAGGTCACTGTGTGTTGATCAGTAGTATGGAGGATACCCCCTGTAGGTCACTGTGTGTGGTGATCAGTAGTATAGAAAACGCCCCTTGTAGATCACTGTGTGTGTGGTGATCAGTAGTATAGAGGACGCCCCCTGTAGGTCACTATATGGGGTGATCAGTAGTATAGAGGACGCCCCCTGTAGGTCACAATGTGGGGTGATCAGTAGTATAGAGGACGCCCCCCGTAGGTCACTGTGTGTGGTGATCAGTATTATAGAGGACGCCCCCTGTAGGTCAGTATGTGTGGTGATCAGTAGTATTAGAGGATGCCCCCTGTAGGTCAGTGTGTGTGGTGATCAGTAGTATAAAGGACGCCCCCTGTAGGTCAGTATGTGTGGTGATCGGTAGTATAGAGGATGCCCCCTGTAGGTCAGTGTGTGGTGATCAGTAGTATAGAGGACACCCCCTGTAGGTCAGTAGGTCAGTATGTGTGGTGGGTGGTAAGTATGAAGCCCCCCCCATATGTCACCATGTGTGGTAGGTGGTAAGTATGAAGGACCCCCCCATATGTCACTATGTGTGGTGGGTGGTAAATATGGAGGAACCCCCCCCATATGTCACTATGTGTCGTGGGTGGTAAGTTTGGAGGATCCCCCCCATATATCACTATGTGTGGTGGGTGGTAAGTATGGAAGATTTCCCCCCATATGTCACTATGTGTGGTGGGTGGTAAGTATGGAGGATCCCCCCTATACGTCACTATGTGTGGTGGGTGGTAAATATGGAGGCTCCCCCCCCCCCGCCCCCCATATGTCACTATGTGTGGTGGGTGGTAAGTATGGAGGATCCCCCCCATATGTCACTATGTGTTGTGGGTGGTAAATATGAAGGATCCCCCCATATGTCACTATGTGTGGTGGGTGGTAAGTATGAAGGACCCCCCCCATATGTCACTATGTGTGGTGGGTGGTAAGTATGAAGGACCCCCCCCATATGTCACTATGTGTGGTGAGTGGTAAGTATGGAGGACCCTCCCCATATGTCACTATGTGTGGTGAGTGGTAAGTATGGAGCCCCCCCATATGTCACTATGTGTGGTGGGTGGTAAGTATGGAGGACCCCCCCATATGTCACTATGTGTGGTGGGTGGTAAGTATTGAGCCCCCCCCATATGTCACTATGTGTGGTGGGTGGTAAACATGGAGGATCCTCCCATATGTCACTATGTGTGCTGGGTGGTAAGTATGGAGGATCCCCCCCATATGTCACTATGTGTGGTGGTTGGTAAGTATGAAGGAACCCCCCCCATATATCACTATGTGTGCTGGGTGGTAAGTATGGAGGATCCCCCTTATATGTCACTATGTGTGGTGGGTGGTATGTATGCAGGACCCCCCCCATATGTCACTATGTGTGGTGAGTGGTAAGTATGGGGGACCCCCCCACCCGTATGTCACTAAGTGTGGTGGGTGGTAAGTATGGAGGACGCCCCCTGTAGGTCACTGTGTGTTGATCAGTAGTATGGAGGACACCCCCTGTAGTTCACTGTGTGTGGTGATCAGTAGTATAGAGGACGCCCCCTGTAGATCACTGTGTGTGTGGTGATCAGTAGTATGGAGGACACCCCCTGTAGGTTAGTATGTGTGGTGATCAGTAGTATAGAGGACGCCCCCTGTAGGTCACTATGTGGGGTGATCAGTAGTATAGAGGACGCCCCCTGTAGGTCAGTATGTGTGGTGATCAGTAGTATAGAGGACGCCCCCTGTAGGTCACTGTGTGTGGTGATCAGTAGTATAGACGACGCCCCCTGTAGGTCAGTATGTGTGGTGATCAGTAGTATAGAGGACGCCCCCTGTAGGTCAGTATGTGTGGTGATCAGTAGTATAGAGGACGCCCCCTGTAGGTCAGTATGTGTGGTGATCAGTAGTATAGAGGACACCCCCTGTAGGTCACTATGTGTGGTGGTCAGTAGTACAGAGGACGCCCCCTGTAGGTCAGTATGTGTTGTGATCAGTAGTATAGAGGACGCCCCCTGTAGGTAACTGTGTGTGGTGATCAGTAGTACAGAGGACGCCCCCTGTAGGTCAGTATGTGTTGTGATCAGTAGTATAGAGGATGCCCCCTGTAGGTCAGTATGTGTGGTGATCAGTAGTATAGAGGACGCCCCCTGTAGGTCACTGTGTGTGGTGATCAGTAGTATGGAGGACGCCCCCTGTAGGACAGTATTTGTTGTGATCAGTAGTATAGAGATCGCCCCCTGTAGGTCAGTATTTGTTGTGATCAGTAGTATAGAGATCGCCCCCTGTAGGTCAGTATGTGTGGTGATCAGTAGTATAGAGGACGCACCCTGTAGGTCAGTATGTGTTGTGATCAGTAGTATAGAGGACGCCCCCTGTAGGTCACTGTGTGTGGTGATCAGTAGTATGGAGGACGCCCCCTGTAGGTCAGTGTGTGTGGTGATCAGTAGTATGGAGGACACCCCCTGTAGGTCAGTATGTGTGGTGATCAGTAGTATAGAGGGCGCCCCCTGTAGGTCACTGTGTGTGGTGATCAGTAGTATAGAGGACACCCCCTGTAGGTCAGTATGTGTGGTGATAAGTAGTATAGAGGACGCCCTCTGTAGGTCACTGTGTGTGGTGATCAGTAGTATAGAGGACGCCCCCTGTAGGTCACTGTGTGTGGTGATCAGTAGTACAGAGAACGCCCCCTGTAGGTCAGTATGTGTTGTGATCAGTAGTACAGAGGACGCCCCCTGTAGGTCACTGTGTGTGGTGATCAGTAGTATAGAGCAGTGATTTTCAACCAGTGTGCCGTGGCACACTAGTGTGCCGCGACACATGGTCAGGTGTGCCGCGGCGAAAGTTCCCCAAACTATGGTGCCCCTGTGAAACAGGAGAAAACAATGGGGGAGAGAAACCTGGGGATGGGGGAGAAACAGGGGAGAGAAGCAGGGGGGAGAGAAGTATGGTGGAGAGAAGCAGGGGGGAGAGAAGTATGGTGGAGAGAAGCACAGGAGAGAAGCATGGGGGAGAGAAGCACAGGAGAGAAGCAGGGGGGGAGAGAAGTATGGTGGAGAGAAGCACAGGAGAGAAGCAGGGGGGAGAAGTATGGTGGAGAGAAGCACAGGAGAGAAGCATGGGGGAGAAGTATGGTGGAGAGAAGCACAGGAGAGAAGTAGGGGGGAGAAGTATGGTGGAGAGAAGCACAGGAGAGAAGCACAGGGGGGAGAAGAAAACAGGCCCAGGTTTCACACTGAGTGAGTATAAATACATTTAGAATCTATATTATTAACTATATGTATAATATGTACTGTTTTAGTGTCATTTTGTGTCATTTTGGTTGGTGGTGTGCCCCGGGATTTTTTAAGTATAAAAAGTGTGCCGCGGCTCAAAAAAGGTTAAAAATCACTGGTATAGAGGACGCCCCCTGTAGGTCAGTATGTGTGGTGATCAGTAGTATAGAGGACGCCCCCTGTAGGTCACTGTGTGTGGTGATCAGTAGTACAGAGAACGCCCCCTGTAGGTTAGTATGTGTTGTGATCAGTAGTATAGAGGACGCCCCCTGTAGGTCACTGTGTGTGGTGATCAGTAGTATAGAGGACGCCCTCTGTAGGTCACTGTGTGTGGTGATCAGTAGTATAGAGGACGCCCTCTGTAGGTCGGTATGTGTGGTGATCAGTAGTATAGAGGACGCCCCTGTAGGTAACTGTGTGTGGTGATCAGTAGTATAGAGGACGCCCCCTGTAGGTAACTCCTCCTGTCCTCTCTTCCCACAGAGCGCTATCACTTGGCTTACAAGATGGTTCGCACTGAAAGCCGACTCATCCGCAGCATTCTGTCAGCTCACGGCTTCCAGGAGGTGACCCCGCTATATACTCTATATACCATACACTACTCTGACCCCGCTATATACTCTATATACACCACTCTGACTCCGCTATATCTATATCATAAAAATCAAAGTCTGTCTGTCTGTCCTTTTGTCTGTCTGTCTGTCCTCTATAGACTTCCAAACGCCTGAACCGTTTGACCCCAATTTGGCCCACAGATACATTGGGTGCCCGGGAAGGTTACTGCGAAGGTCCCGTCCCCGCCAGATGTACAGGAGGGGAGGGGGAGGGGAAAGAGAGGAGCCCCATAGAGATGAATGGGAAAATCTCCTCACTGCACACACAGGTGATATAATTAGCTGCAGCAGACACGGCAGTTGGAGCCTTAGCAACCAATAGGATTACTGCTTTCATTTTCACAGGGAGCAATGGTTGCTAGGGAAGCTGCCTCACAACATCCACAGTAATAACTGGTAGACCCCCTACTCCAACTATACAGTACAGGTATACAGGACCCCCTACTCCATCTATACAGTACATGCATATACAGGACCCCCTACTCCATCTATACAGTACATGTATACAGGGCCCCCTACTCCATCTATACAGTACATGTATACAGGGGCCCCTACTCCATCTATACAGTACATGTATACAGGACCCCCTACTCCAACTATACAGTACATGTATACAGGACCCCCTACTCCATCCATACAGTACATGTATATACAGGACCCCCTACTCCATCTATACAGTACATGTATAGAGGGCCCCTACTCCATCTATACAGTACATGTATACAGGACCCCCTACTCCATCTATACAATACATGTATATACAGGACCCCCTACTCCATCCATACAGTACATGTATATACAGGGCCCCCCTACTCCATCTATACAGTACATGTATATACAGGGCCCCCTACTCCATCTATACAGTACATGTATATACAGGGCCCCCTACTCCATCTATACAGTACATGTATATACAGGACCCCCTACTCCATCTATGCAGTACAGGTATACAGGACCCCCTACTCCATCTATACAGTACAGGTATACAGGGCCCCTACTCCATCTATACAGTACATGTATATACAGGACCCCCTACTCCATCCATACAGTACATGTATATACAGGGCCCCCTACTCCATCTATACAGTACATGTATTTACAGGGCCCCCTACTCGATCTATAGAGCACATGTATATACAGGACCCCCTACTCCATCTATACAGTACATGCATATACAGGACCCCCTACTCCATCTATACAGTACATGTATACAGGGCCCTTTACTCCATCTATACAATACATGTATACAGGACCCCCTACTCCATCTATACAGTACATGTATACAGGGCCCTTTACTCCATCTATACAATACATGTATACAGGACCCCCTACTCCATCTATACAGTACATATATACAGGGCCCCCTACTCCATCTATACAGTACATGTATACAGGACCCCCTACTCCATCTATACAGTACATGCATATACAGGACCCCCTACTCCATCCATACAGTACATGTATACAGGGCCCCCTACTCCATCCATACAGTACATGTATACAGGACCCCCTACTCCATCTATACAGTACATGTATACAGGGCTGCCTACTCCATCTATACAGTACATGTATACAGGACCCCCTACTCCATCTATACAGTACATGTATACAGGACCCCCTACTCCATCTATACAGTACATGTATACAGGACCCCCTACTCCATCTATACAGTACATGCATATACAGGACCCCCTACTCCATCTATACAGTACATGCATATACAGGACCCCCTACTCCATCTATACAGTACATGTATACAGGGCCCCCTACTCCATCTATACAGTACATGTATACAGGACCCCCTACTCCATCTATACATTACATGCATATACAGGACCCCCTACTCCATCTATACAGTACATGTATACAGGACCCCCTACTCCATCTATACAGTACATGTATATACAGGACCCCCTACTCCAACTATACAGTACATGTATATACAGGACCCCCTACTCCAACTATACAGTACATGTATATACATAACCCCCTACTCCATCTATACAGTACATGTATATACAGGACCCCCTACTCCATCTATACAGTACATGTATATATAGGACCCCCTACTCCATCTATACAGTACATGTATATACAGGACCCCCTACTCCATCTATACAGTACATGTATATACAGGACCCCCTACTCCATCTATACAGTACATGTATATACAGGACCCCCTACTCCATCTATACAGTACAATTATACAGGACCCCCTACTCCATCTATACAGTACATGTATACAGGACCCCCTACTCCATCTATACAGTACATGTATAAACAGGGCACAACAGGTATACCAAACTGTGACTGGGTAACACTGCTACACCAGACCTGACCAATACCGCCATACTGTGACTGGATAACACCTCCATACCAGACCTGACCAATACCGCCATACTGTGCTTGATAACACTGTCATACCAGACCTGACCAATACCGCCATACTGTAACTGGATAACACTGCCAGACCTGACCAATACCGACACACTTTGACTGAATAACACCTCCATACCAGACCTGACCAATACCGCCATACTGTGACTGGGTAACACCGCCACACCAGACCTGACCAATACCGCCATACTGTGACTGGATAACACTGCAACACCAGACGACCAATACCGCTATACTGTGCTGGATAACACTGTCATACCAGACCTGAACAATACCGCCATACTGTGACTGGATAACACCATCATATCAGACCTGACCAATACTGCCATACTGTGACTGGATAACACCGCTATACCAGACCTGACCAATACTACCATACCGTGACTGGATAACACCCCCATACCAGACATGACCAATACCGACACACTGTGACTGAATAACACTGCCATACGGGTAAATACAACCCTGAAGGTATACAGGACACTACAGGTATACAGGACCCCAAAATTATACACTACAAGTGCACGGGACCTCCACAAAACTATATACTACAGGTATACAGGACCCCAAACTTTACACTACAGGTATACAGTACCCCAAAACTATATGCTACAGGTATACAGGACCTCCACCAACTATATACTTCAGGTAAACAGGACCTCCAACAACTATATTCTACAGGTATACAGGACCCCAAACTATACACTACAGGTATACAGGACCCCAAAACTATACACTACAGGTATACAGGAACTCCACCAACTATATACTACAGGTATATAGGACCCCAAACTATACACTACAGGTATACAGGACCTCAAAACCATACACTACAGGTATATAGGACCTACACCAACTCTATAATACAGGTATACAGCACCTTCACCAACTCTATACTACAAGTATACAGGACCCCAAATATACTACAGGTATACAGGAACTCCACCAGCTATATACTACAGGTATATAGGACCCCAAACTATACACTACAGGTATACAGGACCTCCACCAACTCTATACTATAGTTATACAGGACTCTCAAACTATTTACTACAGGTATACAGGACCCTCGAACTATATACTACAGGTATACAAGACCTCCACCAATTATACACTACAGGTATCCAGGACCCTCAAACTATAAACTACAGGTATACAAGACCTCCACCAACTATACATTACAGGTATACAGCACCAACTATATACTACAGGTATACAGGACCCCCAAACTATACAGTACAGGTATACAGGACCTTCACCAACTGTACACTGCAGGTATATAGGACCTCCCTCAACTATACACTATAGGTATACAGCCCCCCCAACTATGCACTACAGATATGCAAGACCCCTAAAAACTATGCATTGTGGGTATACAGAACCCCTCCAACTATGCACTACAGGTATACACTAATTCCACTGATTAACTCAGATGAAACAATACCTTTAGCTTGGCCTCCTGGGCACCTTAGAACAAATCTAATTAACACACTGACACTTTATACCCGGGCAGCGCCAGGTACATTTTCTAGTATACTCTATATACCATACACCACTCTGACCCCGCTATATACTCTATATACCATACACTACTCTGACCCCAGTATATACTCTATATACTCTATATACACTACTCTGACCCTGCTATATACTCTATATACTCTACTCTGACCCTGCTATATACTCTATATACACTACTCTGACCCTGCTATATACTCTATATACACTACTCTGACCCCGCTATATACTCTATATACACTACTCTGACCCTGCTATATACTCTATATACACTACTCTGACCCTGCTATATACTCTATATACCATACACTACTCTGACCCCACTATATACTCTATATACCATACACTACTCTGACCCCGCTATATACTCTATATACACTACTCTGACCCCGCTATATACTCTATATACACTACTCTGACCCTGCTATAAACTCTATATACACTACTCTAACCCCGCTATATACTCTATATACCATACAGTACTCTGACCCCACTATATACTCTATATACCATACACTACTCTGACCCCGCTATATACTCTATATACCATACACTACTCTGACCCCACTATATACTCTATATACCATACACTACTCTGACCCCGCTATATACTCTATATACCATACACTACTCTGACCCCGCTATATACTCTATATACAATACTCTGACCCCGCTATATACTCTTTTACACTTTTTTTAGGTTAATGCAAACAGCAATGACTTCAACCTGATGTGGAGCGGCTGCCATATAAAGCCACACGTCATGCGCAGTCTGACCGGCTACCAGAAGGTCAACCATTTCCCCAGGTATGAGGAGGGGGTACAGTGCTGCCCCCTGTAGGTTGGTGAGGGTACAGTGCTGCCCCCTGTAGGTTGGTGAGGGTACAGTGCTGCCCCCTGTAGGTTGGTGAGGGTACAGTGCTGCCCCCTGTAGGTTGGTGAGGGTACAGTGCTGCCCCCTGTAGGTTGGTGAGGGTAAAGTGCTGCCCCCTGTAGGTTGGTGAGGGTACAGCGCTGCCCCCTGTAGGTTGGTGAGGGTACAGCGCTGCCCCCTGTAGGTTGGTGAGGGTACAGTGCTGCCCCCTGTAGGTTGGTGAGGGTACAGTGCTGCCCCCTGTAGGTTGGTGAGGGTACAGTGCTGCCCCCTGTAGGTTGGTGAGGGTACAGTGCTGCCCCCTGTAGGTTGGTGAGGATATTGTGCTGCCCCCTGTAGGTTGGTCAGGGTACAGTGCTGCCCCCTGTAGGTTGGTCAGGGTACAGTGCTGCCCCCTGTAGGTTGGTGAGGGTACAGTGCTGCCCCCTGTAGGTTGGTCAGGGTACAGTGCTGCCCCCTGTAGGTTGGTGAGGGTACAGTGCTGCCCCCTGTAGGTTGGTGAGGGTAAAGTGCTGCCCCCTGTAGGTTGGTGAGGGTACAGTGCTGCCCCCTGTAGGTTGGTGAGGGTAAAGTGCTGCCCCCTGTAGGTTGGTGAGGGTACAGCGCTGCCCCCTGTAGGTTGGTGAGGGTACAGCGCTGCCCCCTGTAGGTTGGTGAGGGTACAGTGCTGCCCCCTGTAGGTTGGTGAGGGTACAGTGCTGCCCCCTGTAGGTTGGTGAGGGTACAGTGCTGCCCCCTGTAGGTTGGTGAGGGTACAGTGCTGCCCCCTGTAGGTTGGTGAGGATATTGTGCTGCCCCCTGTAGGTTGGTCAGGGTACAGTGCTGCCCCCTGTAGGTTGGTCAGGGTACAGTGCTGCCCCCTGTAGGCCGGGTAAGGGTACAGTGCTGCCCCCTGTAGGCCGGTGAGGGTACAGTGCTGCCCCCTGTAGGCCGGTGAGGGTACAGTGCTGCCCCCTGTAGGTTGGTGAGGGTACAGCGCTGCCCCCTGTAGGTTGGTGAGGGTACAGTGCTGCCCCCTGTAGGCCGGTGAGGGTACAGTGCTGCCCCCTGTAGGTTGGTGAGGGTACAGTGCTGCCCCCTGTAGGCCGGTGAGGGTACAGTGCTGCCCCCTGTAGGCCGGTGAGGGTACAGTGCTGCCCCCTGTAGGCCGGTGAGGGTACAGTGCTGCCCCCTGTAGGCCGGTGAGGGTACAGTGCTGCCCCCTGTAGGCCGGTGAGGGTACAGTGCTGCCCCCTGTAGGCCGGTGAGGGTACAGTGCTGCCCCCTGTAGGCCGGTGAGGGTACAGTGCTGCCCCCTGTAGGCCGGTGAGGGTACAGTGCTGCCCCCTGTAGGCCGGTGAGGGTACAGTGCTGCCCCCTGTAGGCCGGTGAGGGTACAGTGCTGCCCCCTGTAGGCCGGTGAGGGTACAGTGCTGCCCCCTGTAGGCCGGTGAGGGTACAGTGCTGCCCCCTGTAGGCCGGTGAGGGTACAGTGCTGCCCCCTGTAGGCCGGTGAGGGTACAGTGCTGCCCCCTGTAGGTTGGTGAGGGTACAGTGCTGCCCCCTGTAGGTTGGTGAGGATATTGTGCTGCCCCCTGTAGGTTGGTCAGGGTACAGTGCTGCCCCCTGTAGGTTGGTCAGGGTACAGTGCTGCCCCCTGTAGGCCGGTGAGGGTACAGCTCTGCCCCCTGTAGGCCGGGTAAGGGTACAGTGCTGCCCCCTGTAGGTTGGTGAGGGTACAGTGCTGCCACCTGTAGGTTGGTGAGGGTACAGTACTGCCCCCTGTAGGTTGGTGAGGGTACAGCGCTGCCCCCTGTAGGCCGGTGAGGGTACAGCGCTGCGCCCTGTAGGCCGGGTAAGGGTACAGTGCTGCCCCCTGTAGGTTGGTGAGGGTACAGTGCTGCCCCCTGTAGGTTGGTGAGGGTACAGTGCTGCCCCCTGTAGGTTGGTGAGAGTACAGCGCTGCCCCCTGTAGGTCGGTGAGGGTACAGTGCTGCCCCCTGTAGGTCGGTGAGGATATTGTGCTGCCCCCTGTAGGTTGGTGAGGGTACAGTGCTGCCCCCTGTAGGTTGGTGAGGGTACAGTGCTGCCCCCTGTAGGCCAATGAGGGTACAGTGCTGCCCCCTGTAGGCCGGTGAGGGTACAGTGCTGCCCCCTGTAGGCCGGTGAGGGTACAGTGCTGCCCCCTGTAGGCCGGTGAGGGTACAGTGCTGCCCCCTGTAGGCCGGTGAGGGTACAGTGCTGCCCCCTGTAGGCCGGTGAGGGTACAGTGCTGCCCCCTGTAGGCCGGTGAGGGTATAGTGCTGCCCCCTGTAGGTTGGTGAGGGTACAGTGCTGCCCCCTGTAGGTTGGTGAGGATATTGTGCTGCCCCCTGTAGGTTGGTCAGGGTACAGTGCTGCCCCCTGTAGGTTGGTCAGGGTACAGTGCTGCCCCCTGTAGGCCGGTGAGGGTACAGCTCTGCCCCCTGTAGGCCGGGTAAGGGTACAGTGCTGCCCCCTGTAGGTTGGTGAGGGTACAGTGCTGCCACCTGTAGGTTGGTGAGGGTACAGTACTGCCCCCTGTAGGTTGGTGAGGGTACAGCGCTGCCCCCTGTAGGCCGGTGAGGGTACAGTGCTGCGCCCTGTAGGCCGGGTAAGGGTACAGTGCTGCCCCCTGTAGGTTGGTGAGGGTACAGTGCTGCCCCCTGTAGGTTGGTGAGGGTACAGTGCTGCCCCCTGTAGGTTGGTGAGGGTACAGTGCTGCCCCCTGTAGGTTGGTGAGAGTACAGCGCTGCCCCCTGTAGGTCGGTGAGGGTACAGTGCTGCCCCCTGTAGGTCGGTGAGGATATTGTGCTGCCCCCTGTAGGTTGGTGAGGGTACAGTGCTGCCCCCTGTAGGTTGGTGAGGGTACAGTGCTGCCCCCTGTAGGCCAATGAGGGTACAGTGCTGCCCCCTGTAGGTTGGTGAGGGTACAGTGCTGCCCCCTGTAGGTTGGTGAGGGTACAGCGCTGCCCCCTGTAGGCCGGTGAGGGTACAGCGCTGCCCCCTGTAGGTTGGTGAGGGTACAGCGCTGCCCCGTGTAGGCCGGTGAGGGTACAGTGCTGCCCCCTGTAGGCCGGTGAGGATATTGTGCTGCCCCCTGTAGCTTGGTGAGGGTACAGTGCTGCCCCCTGTAGGCCGGTGAGGGTACAGTGCTGCCCCCTGTAGGTTGGTGAGGGTACAGTGCTGCCCCCTGTAGGTTGGTGAGGGTACAGTGCTGCCCCCTGTAGGTTGGTGAGGATATTGTGCTGCCCCCTGTAGGTTGGTCAGGGTACAGTGCTGCCCCCTGTAGGCCGGTGAGGGTACAGTGCTGCCCCCTGTAGGCCGGTGAGGGTACAGTGCTGCCCCCTGTAGGTTGGTGAGGGTACAGCGCTGCCCCCTGTAGGTTGGTGAGGGTACAGTGCTGCCCCCTGTAGGTTGGTGAGGATATTGTGCTGCCCCCTGTAGGTTGGTCAGGGTACAGTGCTGCCCCCTGTAGGTTGGTCAGGGTACAGTGCTGCCCCCTGTAGGCCGGGTAAGGGTACAGTGCTGCCCCCTGTAGGTTGGTCAGGGTACAGTGCTGCCCCCTGTAGGTTGGTGAGGGTACAGTGCTGCCCCCTGTAGGTTGGTGAGGGTACAGCGCTGCCCCCTGTAGGCCGGTGAGGGTACAGCGCTGCCCCCTGTAGGCCGGGTAAGGGTACAGTGCTGCCCCCTGTAGGTTGGTGAGGGTACAACGCTGCCCCCTGTAGGTTGGTGAGGATATTGTGCTGCCCCCTGTAGGTTGGTGAGGATATTGTGCTGCCCCCTGTAGGTTGGTCAGGGTACAGTGCTGCCCCCTGTAGGTTGGTCAGGGTACAGTACTGCCCCCTGTAGGCCGGTGAGGGTACAGTGCTGCCCCCTGTAGGCCGGTGAGGGTACAGTGCTGCCCCCTGTAGGCCGGGTAAGGGTACAGTGCTGCCCCCTGTAGGTTGGTGAGGGTACAGTGCTGCCCCCTGTAGGCCGGTGAGGGTACAGTGCTGCCCCCTGTAGGCCGGTGAGGGTACAGTGCTGCCCCCTGTAGGCCGGGTAAGGGTACAGTGCTGCCCCCTGTAGGCCGGTGAGGGTACAGTGCTGCCCCCTGTAGGCCGGTGAGGGTACAGTGCTGCCCCCTGTAGGCCGGTGAGGGTACAGTGCTGCCCCCTGTAGGCCGGTGAGGGTACAGTGCTGCCCCCTGTAGGCCGGTGAGGGTACAGTGCTGCCCCCTGTAGGCCGGTGAGGGTACAGTGCTGCCCCCTGTAGGCCGGTGAGGGTACAGTGCTGCCCCCTGTAGGCTATGATGACGCTTCTCTGCTGCAGATCTTATGAACTGACCCGGAAGGATCGCCTGTATAAAAATGTGCAGCGGATGCAGCAGACGCATGGGATGCGCCACTTCAACCTCCTGCCTCAGACCTTCCTGTTGCCGGGGGAGTACCAGGAGTTCTGCAGTAAGTGCTCGGCGCCCCCACAGGCCATGGCGTATTACACGCTGAGTACCCGCACTGATCACATGATCCTCTCCCCCAGACACCTTCTCCAAGGATCGTGGCCCCTGGATTGTGAAGCCGGTGGCGTCATCCCGGGGACGAGGCGTCTATCTGGTGAACTCTGTATGTACTGGGACTGTCTCTTCTCTGTCTCTGTATGTACTGGGACTGTCTCTTCTCTATGTACTGGGGCTGTCTCTTCTCTGTCTCTGTATGTACTGGGGCTGTCTCTTCTCTGTCTCTGTATTTTCTGGGGCTGTCTCTTCTCTATGTACTGGGGCTGTCTCTTCTCTGTCTCTGTATGTACTGGGGCTGTCTCTTCTCTGTCTCTGTATGTATTGGGGCTGTCTCTTCTCTGTCTCTGTATGTATTGGGGCTGTCTCTTCTCTGTCTCTGTATGTACTGGGGCTGTCTCTTTTCTGTCTCTGTATGTACTGGGACTGTCTCTTCTCTGTCTCTGTATTTACTGGGGCTGTCTCTTCTCTATGTACTGGGGCTGTCTCTTCTCTGTCTCTGTATGTACTGGGGCTGTCTCTTCTCTGTCTCTGTATGTATTGGGGCTGTCTCTTCTCTGTCTCTGTATGTATTGGGGCTGTCTCTTCTCTGTCTCTGTATGTACTGGGGCTGTCTCTTTTCTGTCTCTGTATGTACTGGGGCTGTCTCTTCTCTGTCTCTGTATGTACTGGGGCTGTCTCTTCTCTGTATGTATTGGGGCTGTCTCTTCTCTGTCTCTGTATGTATTGGGGCTGTCTCTTCTCTGTCTCTGTATGTATTGGGGCTGTCTCTTCTCTGTCTCTGTATGTACTGGGGCTGTCTCTTTTCTGTCTCTGTATGTACTGGGGCTGTCTCTTCTCTGTCTCTGTATGTACTGGGGCTGTCTCTTCTCTGTATGTATTGGGGCTGTCTCTTCTCTGTCTCTGTATGTATTGGGGCTGTCTCTTCTCTGTCTCTGTATGTACTGGGACTGTCTCTTCTCTGTCTCTGTATGTACTGGGACTGTCTCTTCTCTGTCTCTGTATTTACTGGGGCTGTCTCTTCTCTATGTACTGGGGCTGTCTCTTCTCTGTCTCTGTATGTACTGTGACTGTCTCTTCTCTGTCTCTGTATTTACTGGGGCTGTCTCTTCTCTATGTACTGGGGCTGTCTCTTCTCTGTCTCTGTATGTACTGTGACTGTCTCTGTATGTACTGTGACTGTCTCTTCTCTGTCTCTGTATTTACTGGGGCTGTCTCTTCTCTATGTACTGGGGCTGTCTCTTCTCTGTCTCTGTATGTACTGGGGCTGTCTCTTCTCTATGTACTGGGGCTGTCTCTTCTCTGTCTCTGTATGTACTGGGACTGTCTCTTCTCTGTCTCTGTATGTACTGGGACTGTCTCTTCTCTGTCTCTGTATGTACTGGGACTGTCTCTTCTCTGTCTCTGTATGTACTGTGACTGTCTCTTCTCTGTCTCTGTATGTACTGTGACTGTCTCTTCTCTGTCTCTGTATGTACTGTGACTGTCTCTTCTCTGTCTCTGTATGTACTGGGGCTGTCTCTTCTCTATGTACTGGGACTGTCTCTTCTCTGTCTCTGTATGTACTGGGACTGTCTCGTCTCTGTATTTACTGGGGCTGTCTCTTCTCTATGTACTGGGGCTGTCTCTTCTCTGTCTCTGTACTGGGACTGTCTCTTCTCTGTCTCTGTATGTACTGGGACTGTCTCTTCTCTGTCTCTGTATGTACTGGGACTGTCTCGTCTCTGTATTTCCTGGGGCTGTCTCTTCTCTGTCTCTGTACTGGGACTGTCTCTTCTCTGTCTTTGTATGTACTGGGACTGTCTCTTCTCTGTCTCTGTATGTACTGGGACTGTCTCTTCTCTGTCTCTGTATTTTCTGGGGCTGTCTCTTCTCTATGTACTGGGGCTTTCTCTTCTCTGTCTCTGTATGTACTGGGGCTGTCTCTTCTCTGTCTCTGTATGTATTGGGGCTGTCTCTTCTCTGTCTCTGTATGTACTGGGGCTGTCTCATTCTGTCTCTGTATGTACTGGGACTGTCTCTTCTCTGTCTCTGTATGTACTGGGACTGTCTCGTCTCTGTATTTACTGGGGCTGTCTCTTCTCTATGTACTGGGGCTGTCTCTTCTCTGTCTCTGTACTGGGACTGTCTCTTCTCTGTCTCTGTATGTACTGGGACTGTCTCTTCTCTGTCTCTGTATGTACTGGGACTGTCTCGTCTCTGTATTTCCTGGGGCTGTCTCTTCTCTATGTACTGGGGCTGTCTCTTCTCTGTCTCTGTACTGGGACTGTCTCTTCTCTGTCTTTGTATGTACTGGGACTGTCTCTTCTCTGTCTCTGTATTTTCTGGGGCTGTCTCTTCTCTATGTACTGGGGCTTTCTCTTCTCTGTCTCTGTATGTACTGGGGCTGTCTCTTCTCTGTCTCTGTATGTATTGGGGCTGTCTCTTCTCTGTCTCTGTATGTACTGGGGCTGTCTCATTCTGTCTCTGTATGTACTGGGACTGTCTCTTCTCTGTCTCTGTATGTACTGGGACTGTCTCTTCTCTGTCTCTGTATGTACTGGGACTGTCTCTTCTCTGTCTCTGTTTGTACTGGGACTGTCTCTTCTCTGTCTCTGTATGTACTGGGACTGTCTCTTCTCTGTCTCTGTATGTACTGGGGCTGTCTCTTCTCTGTCTCTATGTACTGGGACTGTCTCTTCTCTGTCTCTGTATGTACTGGGACTGTCTCTGTATGTACTGGGACTGTCTCTTCTCTGTCTCTGTATTTACTGGGGCTGTCTCTTCTCTATGTACTGGGGCTGTCTCTTTTCTGTCTCTGTACTGGGACTGTCTCTTCTCTGTCTCTGTATGTACTGGGACTGTCTCTGTATGTACTGGGACTGTCTCTTCTCTGTCTCTGTATTTACTGGGGCTGTCTCTTCTCTATGTACTGGGGCTGTCTCTTTTCTGTCTCTGTACTGGGACTGTCTCTTCTCTGTCTCTGTATGTACTGGGACTGTCTCTTCTCTGTCTCTGTATTTACTGGGGCTTTCTCTTCTCTATGTACTGGGGCTGTCTCTTCTCTGTCTCTGTATGTACTGGGGCTGTCTCTTCTCTATGTACTGGGGCTTTCTCTTCTCTGTCTCTGTACTGGGACTGTCTCTTCTCTGTCTCTGTATGTACTGGGACTGTCTCTTCTCTGTCTCTGTATGTACTGGGACTGTCTCTTCTCTGTCTCTGTGTCAGCTCTCTCCTCTCTGTCTCTTCTCTCCTCTCTGTGTCAGCTCTCTCCTCTCTGTGTCAGCTCTCTCCTCTCTGTCTCTGTGTCAGCTCTCTCCTCTCTGTCTCTGTGTCAGCTCTCTCCTCTCTGTCTCTGTGTCAGCTCTCTCCTCTCTGTCTCTGTGTCAGCACTCTCTTCTCTGTTGCAGCCGTCTCAGATTAGTGTGGAGGAGAATCTCCTGGTGTCTCGGTACATCAGTAATCCACTGCTGATTGATGGTGAGTGTGGGCCCTCTGGGGACATGAGGGGGAGGACCTTCAGCATTTAGCATGGTGGGGTGGTCGGTCAGGGTGGTGCAGTTCGGTAGCACGGTGGGGGGTCAGACACGGTGGGACAGTGGGGTGGTCAGACACGGTGGGGTGGTCAGACACGGTAGGACAGTGGGGTGGTCAGACACGGTGGGGTGGTCAGACACGGTAGGACAGTGGGGTGGTCAGACACTGTAGGACAGTGGGGTGGTCAGACACTGTAGGACAGTGGGGTGGTCAGACACTGTAGGACAGTGGGGTGGTCAGACACGGTAGGACAGTGGGGTGGTCAGACACGGTGGGGTGGTCAGACACTGTAGGACAGTGGGGTGGTCAGACACGGTAGGACAGTGGGGTGGTCAGACACGGTAGGACAGTGGGGTGGTCAGACACGGTAGGACAGTGGGGTGGTCAGACACGGTGGGGTGGTCATACACGGTAGGACAGTGGGGTGGTCAGACACTGTAGGACAGTGGGGTGGTCAGACACTGTAGGACAGACACGGTAGGACAGTGGGGTGGTCAGACACGGTGGGGTGGTCAGACACTGTAGGACAGTGGGGTGGTCAGACACGGTGGGGTGGTCAGACACGGTGGGGTGGTCAGACACGGTAGGACAGTGGGGTGGTCAGACACGGTGGGGTGGTCAGACACGGTAGGACAGTGGGGTGGTCAGACACGGTGGGGTGGTCAGACACGGTAGGACAGTGGGGTGGTCAGACACGGTGGGGTGGTCAGACACTGTAGGACAGTGGGGTGGTCAGACACGGTGGGGTGGTCAGACACGGTAGGACAGTGGGGTGGTCAGACACTGTAGGACAGTGGGGTGGTCAGACACGGTGGGGTGGTCAGACACGGTAGGACAGTGGGGTGGTCAGACACGGTAGGACAGTGGGGTGGTCAGACACTGTAGGACAGTGGGGTGGTCAGACACGGTGGGGTGGTCAGACACTGTAGGACAGTGGGGTGGTCAGACACGGTGGGGTGGTCAGACACGGTGGGGTGGTCAGACACGGTAGGACAGTGGGGTGGTCAGACACGGTGGGGTGGTCAGACACGGTAGGACAGTGGGGTGGTCAGACACGGTGGGGTGGTCAGACACGGTAGGACAGTGGGGTGGTCAGACACTGTAGGACAGTGGGGTGGTCAGACACGGTGGGGTGGTCAGACACGGTAGGACAGTGGGGTGGTCAGACACGGTAGGACAGTGGGGTGGTCAGACACGGTAGGACAGTGGGGTGGTCAGACACTGTAGGACAGTGGGGTGGTCAGACACGGTGGGGTGGTCAGACACTGTAGGACAGTGGGGTGGTCAGACACGGTGGGGTGGTCAGACACGGTGGGGTGGTCAGACACGGTAGGACAGTGGGGTGGTCAGACACGGTGGGGTGGTCAGACACGGTAGGACAGTGGGGTGGTCAGACACGGTGGGGTGGTCAGACACGGTAGGACAGTGGGGTGGTCAGACACTGTAGGACAGTGGGGTGGTCAGACACGGTGGGGTGGTCAGACACGGTGGGGTGGTCAGACACGGTGGGGTGGTGCGACACAGTACAGCTCTCTTTGCTTACAGGGTTCAAGTTTGACATCCGACTGTACGTGCTAATCACTTCCTACGATCCCCTGATCATCTATCTGTATGAGGAAGGGCTCACAAGGTAGGAATCTAAAGCTGCTGCTCACTACCCCGCTCTGCCACTCCTCGCTCCTCTCCTCGTCTCCCTCTGCCACTCCTCGCTCCTCTCCTCTTCTCTCTCTCTGCCACTCCTCGCTCCTCTCCTCTTCTCCCTCTGCCACTCCTCCCTCTGCCACTCCTCGCTCCTCTCCTCTTCTCTCTCTCTGCCACTCCTCGCTCCTCTCCTCTTCTCCCTCTGCCACTCCTCCCTCTGCCACTCCTCGCTCCTCTCCTCGTCTCCCTCTGCCACTCCTCGCTCCTCTCCTCGTCTCCCTCTGCCACTCCTCCTCCTCTCCTCGTCTCGCTCTGCCACTGTTTCCCACCTTTGCCCTGTCCCTCTTCATGCCCCACCTCTCCCCTCCCGCTCTCTGTTCCTTGCCTCTGCCCCTCTCTGTTCCCCACCTTTCCACTACCCCTCTCTGTTCCCCACCTCTCCCCTCCCCCTCTCTGTTCCCCACCTCTGCCCCTCTCTGTTCCCCACCTCTTCCCTACCCCTCTCTGTTCCCGAGCTCTCCACTACCCCTCTCTGTTCCCGAGCTCTCCACTACCCCTCTCTGTTCCCCTCCTCTCCACTACCCCTCTCTGTTCCCCTCCTCTCCACTACCCCTCTCTGTTCCCGAGCTCTCCACTACCCCTCTCTGTTCCCGAGCTCTCCACTACCCCTCTCTGTTCCCCTCCTCTCCACTACCCCTCTCTGTTCCCGAGCTCTCCACTACCCCTCTCTGTTCCCCTCCTCTCCCCTACACCTCTCTGTTCCCCTCCTCTCCACTACCCCTCTCTGTTCCCCTCCTCTCCCCTACACCTCTCTGTTCCCCTCCTCTCCCCTCCCCCTCTCTGTTCCCCACCTCTGCCCCTCTCTGTTCCCCACCTCTTCCCTACCCCTCTCTGTTCCCGAGCTCTCCACTACCCCTCTCTGTTCCCGAGCTCTCCACTACCCCTCTCTGTTCCCGAGCTCTCCACTACCCCTCTCTGTTCCCGAGCTCTCCACTACCCCTCTCTGTTCCCCACCTCTTCCCTACCCCTCTCTGTTCCCGAGCTCTCCACTACCCCTCTCTGTTCCCGAGCTCTCCACTACCCCTCTCTGTTCCCCTCCTCTCCCCTACACCTCTCTGTTCCCCTCCTCTCCACTACCCCTCTCTGTTCCCGAGCTCTCCACTACCCCTCTCTGTTCCCGAGGTCTCCACTACCCCTCTCTGTTCCCCTCCTCTCCCCTACCCCTCTCTGTTACCGAGCTCCCCACTACCCCTCTCTGTTCCCGACCTCTTCCCTACCCCTCTCTGTTCCCCTCCTCTCCCCTACCCCTCTCTGTTCCCCTCCTCTCCACTACCCCTCTCTGTTCCCCTCCTCTCCCCTACCCCTCTCTGTTCCCGAACTCTCCCCTACCCCTCTGTGTTCCCGAACTCTCCCCTACCCCTCTCTGTTCCCCTCCTCTCCCCTACCCCTCTCTGTTCCCGAGCTCTCCACTACCCCTCTCTGTTCCCGAGCTCTCCACTACCCCTCTCTGTTCCCGAGCTCTCCACTACCCCTCTCTGTTCCCGACCTCTTCCCTACCCCTCTCTGTTCCCCTCCTCTCCCCTACCCCTCTCTGTTCCCCTCCTCTCCACTACCCCTCTCTGTTCCCCTCCTCTCCCCTACCCCTCTCTGTTCCCGAGCTCTCCACTACCCCTCTGTGTTCCCGAACTCTCCCCTACCCCTCTCTGTTCCCCTCCTCTCCCCTACCCCTCTCTGTTCCCGAGCTCTCCACTACCCCTCTCTGTTCCCGAGCTCTCCACTACCCCTCTCTGTTCCCGAGCTCTCCACTACCCCTCTCTGTTCCCGAGCTCTCCACTACCCCTCTCTGTTCCCCTCCTCTCCCCTACCCCTCTCTGTTCCCCTCCTCTCCCCTACCCCTCTCTGTTCCCGAGCTCTCCACTACCCCTCTCTGTTCCCGAGCTCTCCACTACCCCTCTCTGTTCCCCTCCTCTCCCCTACCCCTCTCTGTTCCCCTCCTCTCCCCTACCCCTCTCTGTTCCCCTCCTCTCCCCTACCCCTCTCTGTTCCCCTCCTCTCCCCTACCCCTCTCTGTTCCCGAGCTCTCCACTACCCCTCTCTGTTCCCGAGCTCTCCACTACCCCTCTCTGTTCCCGAGCTCTCCCCTACCCCTCTCTGTTCCCCTCCTCTCCCCTACCCCTCTCTGTTCCCCTCCTCTCCCCTACCCCTCTCTGTTCCCGAGCTCTCCACTACCCCTCTCTGTTCCCGAGCTCTCCACTACCCCTCTCTGTTCCCGAGCTCTCCACTACCCCTCTCTGTTCCCGAGCTCTCCACTACCCCTCTCTGTTCCCGAGCTCTCCACTACCCCTCTCTGTTCCCCTCCTCTCCACTACCCCTCTCTGTTCCTCTCCTCTCCCCTACCCCTCTCTGTTCCTCTCCTCTCCCCTACCCCTCTATGTTCCCCTCCTCTCCTCTACACCTCTCTGTTCCCCACCTCTGCCCCTCCTCCTCTCCTGGCACTCTCTCCTCTTGTCTCTCAGGTTCGCTACGGTGCGATACGATCGAACGGCCAAGAATATAAAGAACCAGTTTATGCATCTGACGAATTACAGCGTGAATAAGAGAAGCGCAGACTATGTGAGGTAGGGGGCGCCACCTGCCAGAGTCTACCCCGTACACATCACTATAGCCACTCACCTATATCCTCTCTTAGTTGTGATGATCCTGAAGTGGAGGATTATGGGAATAAATGGAGTATGAGCGCCATGCTGCGGTATATGAAGCAGGAAGGAAAGGACACAGCAGGTAAGAAGGAAAGAGCCTTGCATCTCTGTATGATGAGCGTGTGTGATGTATGTATGATGGGCGTGTGTGATGTCTGTGTGATGGGCGTGTGTGATGCCTGTATGATGGGCGTGTGTGATGTCTGTGTGATGGGCGTGTGTGATGCCTGTATGATGGGCGTGTGTGATGCCTGTATGATGGGCGTGTGTGATGCCTGTATGATGGGCGTGTGTGATGTCTGTATGATGGGCGTGTGTGATGTCTGTATGATGGGCGTGTATGATGGCGTGTATGATGGGCGTGTATCATGTATATATGATGTCTGTATGATGTATGTATGATGTCTGTATGATGGGCGTGTGTGATGTCTGTATGATGGGCGTGTGTGATGTCTGTATGATGGGCGTGTATGATGGGCGTGTATCATGTATATATGATGTCTGTATGATGTATGTATGATGTCTGTATGAGGGGCGTGTATGATGTCTGTATGATGGGCGTGTATGATGTATGTATGATGTCTGTATGAGGGGCATGTATGATGGGCGTGTATGATGTATGTATGATGTCTGTATGAGGGGTGTGTATGATGTCTGTATGATGGGCGTGTATGATGTATGTATGATGTCTGTATGAGGGGCATGTATGATGTCTGTATGATGGGCGTGTATGATGTATGTATGATGTCTGTATGAGGGGCGTGTATGATGTCTGTATGATGGGCGTGTATGATGTATGTATGATGTCTGTATGAGTGGCGTGTATGATGTCTGTATGAAGGATGTGAATGATTGTATGATGGGTGTGTATGTGACTCCTCCCTCTACCTCTTGTCCCTCCCCTGACTTCTCTCTCTCTAGCTCTTGCTCCTTCCCTGACTCTTCCCTCTTTACCTCTTGCTCCTCTCCATGACTCCTCCCTCTTTAGCTTCAGCTTCTTCCCCTACTCCTCCCTCTTCACCTCTTGCCCCTCCGTATTTCTGACGTCTCCCCTGACTCCCTCCTCTTCACTTTTCTCCTCCCTCTCTATCACTTTCTCCTCTCCCTGACTCCTCCCTCTTCACCTTATGCCCCTCCCTCTCTAGCTCTTGCTCCTTCACTCTTTCTCCTCCCCCTCTAACTCCTTCCCCTTGACTCCTACCTGTCTGTCTTGCTTCGTCCCCCCTCTCTAGCTTTTGCTTCTCCCCATACTCCTGCCTCTCTAGCTCTTTCTTCTTCTGGACTCCTCCCTCTCTATTTCTTGCTCCTCCCTGACTCCTATCTCTCTAGCTCTCGCACCTCCCACTGACTCCTCCCTCTAGCTTTTGCTCCTCCCCAACTCCACCCACAATATTTCTTGCTCCTTCCCTGACTCCTTCCTCTCTAGCGCTTGCTTATCCCCTGACTCCTCCCTCTCTAGCTCTTGCTCCTTCCCTGACTCCTCCCTAGCTGTTGCTCCTCCCTATTTAGTTCTTGCTCCTCCCCTAACTCCTCCCTCTCTTGCTCCTTCTTCTGACTCCTCCCTCTCTAGCTCTTGCTCCTCCCCATGATTCCTCCTTCTCTCTCCTCCCCTTGACTCCTCCCTCTCTAGCTCTTCCTCTTTACCTCTTGCTCCTCCCTCTAGCTCTTGCACCTCCCCCTGACTCCTCCATCTCTAGCTTTTGCTCCTCCCCAACTCCACCCACAATATTTCTTGCTCCTTCCCTGACTCCTCTCTAGCTCTTGCTCCTTCCCGGACTCCTCCCTATTTAGTTCTTGCTCCTCCCCTAACTCCTCCCTCTTTTGCTCCTTCTTCTGACTCCTCCCTCTCTAGCTCTTCCCCCTCTCTCTCTCTCTCTCTCTCTCTCTCTCTCTCTCCTCCCCTTGACTCGTCCCTCTCTAGCTCTTCCTCTTTACCTCTTGCTCCTCCCTCTAGCTCTTGCAGCTTCCCTAACTCCTCCCTCTCTAGCTCTTGCTCCTCCCCCTGACTCCTCCCTCTCTAGCTCTTGCTCCTCCCCTCTTGGTAACGCTGCGGTGCCTGCTGCCTCCTGTGCAGCGCTCATGTCTCAGGTGGAGGACCTCATCATTAAGACGGTCGTCTCTGCGGAGCTCCCCATAGCCTCGGCCTGCAAGTCCTTCCAGGTGCACAGAGGAAACTGCTTTGGTAAGTGAGTGCCCAGAAGAGAGGGCTGCCCCCTGCTGGCTGATGGCGTAACGGCCCTTGTTTCTGCAGAGCTCTATGGGTTTGATGTGCTGATCGATGGGAATCTCAGGCCTTGGCTCCTGGAAGTCAATCTGTCTCCCTCTCTGGCCTGGTAAGAACCGCCCCCCTGCACCCCAGTGCCCCTCCTCCCCAAATACTCTTCCCTCCTGACCCAGGGCCCGCTCCCTGCCCCTCCTATAACTAATGTTCTTCCGCAGTGACGCCCCCCTGGACATGAAGGTGAAGGCGAGTATGATCTCGGACATGCTGACCCTGATTGGTGAGTACGGTGGGTGCTGTGCAGGTGTGGACTGGGGGCCGGGCCTGCGGCTGACCTCTTCATGCCCCCTGTAGGTTTGGAGTGTCAGAACCCTAAACAGCGGCCGGGACATGATAACAAGCGGGCTCCCAAGCTACAGGTAAGTGTGTAGAGTGCCCATCATTCATAGCGGCCTCCCACGGGACACATAAGTGATCAGTGCTGTATATCCCCTGCAGCGCCCCCTGTCTGCCAGTGACATAGACCCCAGACTGCATCTAGGAGGCCGAGAGAAGACTGGAAGAAGCAGCGGTGGTGGCGTCCTGGGGTTGTCCACGGAGGAGGTCCGTCCCCCGTATTACAGTAAATTGTCACCCACTCACCCCTCTGCGCCCCCTGCTGACCCGATTCATGTTCTCAGGTGAAGATAATACGCAGGCTGCAGGATGAGGAGGCCCGGCGCGGCGGCTTTGTCCGCATTTTCCCCAGACACGATACCTGGACACTGTACAGGTCAGTCCTGTAGAGGCGGAGTGGAATTGTATGGCCCCCGATGTGACCCCCGACCCCCTGACGTGTGTCCTCCCAGCCTCCCGATGTGACCCCCGGTCCCCTGATGTGTGCCCCTCCTGCCAGCCTCCCGATGTGACCCCCGGTCCCCTGATGTGTGCCCCTCCTCCCAGCCTCCCGATGTGACCCCCGGTCCCCTGATGTGTGCCCCTCCTCCCAGCCTCCCGATGTGACCCCCGGTCCCCTGATGTGTGCCCCTCCTCCCAGCCTCCCGATGTGACCCCCGGTCCCCTGATGTGTGCCCCTCCTCTTAGCCTCCCGATGTGACCTCAACCTCCTGATGTGACCCCAGCCTCCCGATGTGACCCCCGGTCCCCTGATATGTGTCCTCCCAGCCTCCTGATGTGACCCCGGTCCCCTGATGTGTGCCCCTCCTCCCAGCCTCTCAATGTCACCCCCTGTCCCCTGATATGTGTCCTCCCAGCCTCCTGATGTGACCCCGGTCCCCTGATGTGTGCCCCTCCCAGCCTCTCAATGTCACCCCCTGTCCCCTGATGTGTCCCCTTCAGCTTCCCGTTGTGATCCCCGGCTCCGCTGATGTTTGCCCTTTGGTGTGGCCCCCAGCCTTTTGATGTGACCCCTGATATGACCCACGGCCCCCTGATACGACCCCCAGTCCAGCTGATGTGATCCGTGGTGTGACACCGGACTCCCCAGCCCTGCTGATGTTTGCCCCCTGATGTGACCCCCGGCCCCGCTGATGTGACCCCCGGCCCCGCTGATGTGACCCCCCCGGCCCCGCTGATGTTTGCCCCCTGGTGTGACCCCGCCGGCCCCGCTGATGTTTGCCCCCTGGTGTGACCCCGCCGGCCCCACTGATGTTTGCCCCCTGGTGTGACCCCGCCGGCCCCGCTGATGTTTGCCCCCTGGTGTGACCCCCAGCCCCTCTGATGTTTGCCCCCTGGTGTGACCCCCAGCCCCTCTGATGTTTGCCCCCTGGTGTGACCCCCAGCCCCTCTGATGTTTGCCCCCTGGTGTGACCCCCTGTACTATCTATTCATGCAGCTCCTTCCTGGAACACAAGACGTCCCTGAATTACATGCTGGCAACACAGCTCTTCCCACACAGGTAGGAGGGAGCCCGGGGGACGGCCTCACCATGGATATAGACAGTGGTGTCATTGTCCCCTCACCTGCCACAGATCGGCCACTAATGGATCCTTGGACCCCCGACCCACCCTCCACGCAGCGTTGTATGAACGGAAACTGATGTCCCTGCAGCTGCGCAGAGCCAGGAGGCATGGGCTGGCACATAGGACAGGTAAGAGGCCGCGCTGCAGGTTCCGCCTACTGCCAAAGGCCCCGCCCACAGTCACGAGTTCCACCCATCACTGCAGGCCCAACGACCGCCGTATGTTCCACCTATTGCTTCAGACACCCACCTCTGCATGCTCCGCCCACCGCTGCATGCTCCACCCATCACACCAGGCACTGGCAGTGTTCGCGTTGCCTAGTAAACTCTTGTGTCATGACACAGCTTTGCCTTGCCCGGGTAACCATTGCATCCAGGAGGAGGAAGAAGAGGAAGAAGTCAATGAAGAGGAGGATCAAGAAAGGGTCCAGGAGCAGATGAGCCCCCCGGAGGATGCCCAGAGCGCTCCAGCATCACCCCCACCAGTCAGCATCATGCAGCACCTGCAGGAGGGGGCAGAGCTGAGGTACGGGTGTGATGGGTGGGGTGGCCCTGGTGGACCGGTGGGCCGTTCTCACAATCCTTGTGTCTGCAGTAAAGTCCAGGCCCGTGCAGCCTTCTCTGGATACCTGCAGCGAGTGCAAAACCGTCTACAGAGCGAGCGAGATCCCGAGAAGATATCACCGAAAGACGAGGAGCAGATGGTGAGGCGCTAAAACTCCCCCACGTGATATCTATCATTATATAACGGGGGAGGTTATATCACTCCGGAGCCTGTATCATTATATAACGGGGGAGGTTATATCACTCTGGAGCCTGTATCATTATATAACGGGGGAGGTTATATCACTCCGGAGCCTGTATAATTATATAAGGGGGGTGTTATATCACTCTGGAGCCTGTATCATTATATAACAGAGAGGTTATATCACTCCGGAGCCTGTATCATTATATAACGGGGGAGGTTATATCCTCTGGAGCCTGTATCATTATATAACGGGGGAGGTTATATCACTCCGGAGCCTGTATCATTATATAACGGGGGAGGTTATATCACTCCGGAGCTTGTATCATTATATAACGGGGGAGGTTATATCACTCCGGAGCTTGTATCATTATATAACGGGGGAGGTTATATCACTCTGGATCCTGTATCATTATATAACGGGGGAGGTTATATCACTCCGGAGCTTGTATCATTATATAACGGGGGAGGTTATATCACTCCGGAGCCTGTATCATTATATAACGGGGGAGGTTATATCACTCTGGAGCCTGTATCATTATATAACGGGGGAGGTTATATTACTCCGGAGCCTGTATCATTATATAACGGGGGAGGTTATATCACTCCGGAGCCTGTATCATTATATAACAGAGAGGTTATATCACTCTGGAGCCTGTATCATTATATAACGGGGGAGGTTATATCACTCCGGAGCCTGTATCATTATATAACGGGGGAGGTTATATCACTCCGGAGCCTGTATCATTATATAACGGGGGAGGTTATATCACTCCGGAGCCTGTATTATTATATAACGGGGGAGGTTATATCACTCTGGAGCCTGTATCATTATATAACGGGGGAGGTTATATCACTCTGGAGCCTGTATCATTATATAAGGGGGGAGGTTATATCACTCCGGAGCCTGTATCATTATATAACAGAGAGGGTATATCACTCCGGAGCTTGTATCATTATATAACGGGGGAGGTTATATCACTCCGGAGCCTGTATCATTATATAACGGGGGAGGTTATATCACTCTGGAGCCTGTATCCTTATATAACAGAGAGGTTATATCACTCCGGAGCCTGTATCATTATATAACGGGGGAGGTTATATCACTCCGGAGCCTGTATCATTATATAAGGGGGGTGTTATATCACTCCGGAGCCTGTATCATTATATAACGGGGGAGGTTATATCACTCCGGAGCCTGTATCATTATATAACGGGGGAGGTTATATCACTCCGGAGCCTGTATCATTATATAACAGAGAGGTTATATCACTCCGGAGCCTGTATCATTATATAACAGAGAGGTTATATCACTCTGGAGCCTGTATCATTATATAACGGGGGAGGTTATATCACTCCAGAGCCTGTATCCTTATATAACAGAGAGGTTATATCCTCTGGAGCCTGTATCATTATATAACAGAGAGGTTATATCACTCCGGAGCCTGTATCATTATATAACAGAGAGGTTATATCACTCTGGAGTCTGTATCATTATATAATGGGGGAGGTTATATCACTCCGGAGCTTGTATCATTATATAACGGGGGAGGTTATATCACTCCGGAGCCTGTATCATTATATAACAGAGAGGTTATATCACTCCGGAGCTTGTATCATTATATAACGGGGGAGGTTATATCACTCCGGAGCCTGTATCATTATATAAGGGGGGTGTTATATCACTCCGGAGCCTGTATCATTATATAACGGGGGAGGTTATATCACTCCGGAGCCTGTATCATTATATAACGGGGGAGGTTATATCACTCCGGAGCCTGTATCATTATATAACAGAGAGGTTATATCACTCCGGAGCCTGTATCATTATATAACAGAGAGGTTATATCACTCTGGAGCCTGTATCATTATATAACGGGGGAGGTTATATCACTCCGGAGCCTGTATCATTATATAACGGGGGAGGTTATATCACTCTGGAGCCTGTATAATTATATAACGGGGGAGGTTATATCACTCTGTACTTTGTGCCCCTCAGGAGCTGGTGGTGCGGTTTTTGCAGAGAGCGGCCACTAATTTACAGGAGTCGTTGTCTTTGAACCCGCCGGTCCGGTCTGTGCCGCTTAGGGAGAAACGCTGCCTGCTGGCAAAACAACTGCGAGACTTCATCTATCTCTATGACCAGGTGAAAGAGGCTCATCATTATGGATGCTGAAGAGTAGGGGGAGGAGGAGGGCAATGATGTTGCGGATACTGAGGAGGGTGGTGATGTCTGGGGAGGAGGAGGAGGGCGGTGATGTTAACAGAGAGGTTATATCACTCCGGAGCCTGTATCATTATATAATGGGGGAGGTTATATCACTCCGGAGCCTGTATCATTATATAATGGGGGAGGTTATATCACTCCGGAGCCTGTATCATTATATAATGGGGGAGGTTATATCACTCCGGAGCCTGTATCATTATATAATGGGGGAGGTTATATCACTCCGGAGCCTGTATCATTATATAATGGGGGAGGTTATATCACTCCGGAGCCTGTATCATTATATAATGGGGGAGGTTATATCACTCCGGAGCCTGTATCATTATATAACGGGGGAGGTTATATCACTCCGGAGCCTGTATCATTATATAACAGAGAGGGTATATCACTCCGGAGCCTGTATTATTATTTAACGGGGGAGGTTATATCACTCCGGAGCCTGTATTATTATATAACAGAGAGGTTATATCACTACGGAGCCTGTATCATTATTTAACGGGGGAGGTTATATCACTCCGGAGCCTGTATCATTATATAACGGGGGAGGTTATATCACTCCGGAGCCTGTATCATTATATAACGGGGGAGGTTATATCACTCCGGAGCCTGTATCATTATATAACGGGGGAGGTTATATCACTCTGGAGCCTGTATAATTATATAACGGGGGAGGTTATATCACTCTGTACTTTGTGCCCCTCAGGAGCTGGTGGTGCGGTTTTTGCAGAGAGCGGCCACTAATTTACAGGAGTCGTTGTCTTTGAACCCGCCGGTCCGGTCTGTGCCGCTTAGGGAGAAACGCTGCCTGCTGGCAAAACAACTGCGAGACTTCATCTATCTCTATGACCAGGTGAAAGAGGCTCATCATTATGGATGCTGAAGAGTAGGGGGAGGAGGAGGGCAATGATGTTGCGGATACTGAGGAGGGTGGTGATGTCTGGGGAGGAGGAGGAGGGCGGTGATGTTAACAGAGAGGTTATATCACTCCGGAGCCTGTATCATTATATAATGGGGGAGGTTATATCACTCCGGAGCCTGTATCATTATATAATGGGGGAGGTTATATCACTCCGGAGCCTGTATCATTATATAATGGGGGAGGTTATATCACTCCGGAGCCTGTATCATTATATAATGGGGGAGGTTATATCACTCCGGAGCCTGTATCATTATATAACGGGGGAGGTTATATCACTCCGGAGCCTGTATCATTATATAACAGAGAGGGTATATCACTCCGGAGCCTGTATTATTATTTAACGGGGGAGGTTATATCACTCCGGAGCCTGTATTATTATATAACAGAGAGGTTATATCACTCCGGAGCCTGTATCATTATATAACGGGGGGTGTTATATCACTCTGGATCCTGTATCATTATATAACAGGGGAGGTTATATCTCTCCGGAGCCTGTATTATTATTTAACGGGGGAGGTTATATCACTCCGGAGCTTGTATCATTATATAACAGAGAGGTTATATCACTCCGGAGCCTGTATCATTATTTAACGGGGGAGGTTATATCACTCCGGAGCCTGTATTATTATATAACAGAGAGGTTATATCACTACGGAGCCTGTATCATTATATAATGGGGGAGGTTATATCACTCTGGATCCTGTATCATTATATAACGGGGAAGGTTATATCACTCCGGAGCCTGTATCATTATATAACAGAGGAGGTTATATCACTCCGGAGCCTGTATCATTATATAACAGAGAGGTTATATCACTCCGAAGCTTGTATCATTATATAATGGGGGAGGTTATATCACTCTGGATCCTGTATCATTATATAACGGGGGAGGTTATATCACTCTGGAGCCTGTATCATTATATAACGGGGGAGGTTATATCACTCCGAAGCCTGTATCATTATATAACGGGGGAGGTTATATCACTCCGGAGCCTGTATCATTATATAACAGAGAGGTTATATCACTCCGGAGCCTGTATCATTATATAACGGGGGAGGTTATATCACTCCGGAGCCTGTATCATTATATAACGGGGGAGGTTATATCACTCCGGAGCCTGTATTATTATATAACAGAGAGGTTATATCACTACGGAGCCTGTATCATTATATAATGGGGGAGGTTATATCACTCCGGAGCCTGTATCATTATATAACAGAGAGGTTATATCACTCCGAAGCTTGTATCATTATATAATGGGGGAGGTTATATCACTCTGGATCCTGTATCATTATATAACGGGGGAGGTTATATCACTCCGAAGCCTGTATCATTATATAACGGGGGAGGTTATATCACTCCGGAGCCTGTATCATTATATAACAGAGAGGTTATATCACTCCGGAGCCTGTATCATTATATAACGGGGGAGGTTATATCACTCCGGAGCCTGTATCATTATATAAGGGGGGTGTTATATCACTCCGGAGCCTGTATCATTATATAACAGAGAGGTTATATCACTCCGGAGCCTGTATCCTTATATAACGGGGGAGGTTATATCACTCCGGAGCCTGTATCGTTATATAACGGGGAGGTTTTTTCACTCCGGAGCCTTGTATCATTATATAACAGAGAGGTTATATCACTCCAGAGCTTGTATCATTATATAATGGGGAGGTTATATCACTCTGGATCCTGTATCATTATATAACGGGGGAGGTTATATCACTCCGGAGCTTGTATCATTATATAACAGAGGAGGTTATATCACTCTGGATCCTGTATCATTATATAACGGGGGAGGTTATATCACTCCGGAGCCTGTATCATTATATAACGGGGGAGGTTATATCACTCCGGAGCCTGTATCATTATATAACGGGGAAGGTTATATCACTCTGGAGCCTGTATAATTATATAACAGAGGAGGTTATATCACTCTGGATCCTGTATCATTATATAACGGGGGAGGTTATATCACTCCGAAGCCTGTATCATTATATAACGGGGGAGGTTATATCACTCTGGATCCTGTATCATTATATAACGGGGGAGGTTATATCACTCCGAAGCCTGTATCATTATATAACGGGGGAGGTTATATCACTCCGAAGCCTGTATCATTATATAACAGAGAGGTTATATCACTCCGGAGCCTGTATCATTATATAACAGAGAGGGTATATCACTTCGGAGCCTGTATCATTATATAATGGAGGAGGTTATATCACTCTGGATCCTGTATCATTATATAACGGGGAAGGTTATATCACTCTGGAGCCTGTATAATTATATAACAGAGGAGGTTATATCACTCCGTAGCCTGTATTATTATACACTACAGGTTATACAGCACCTCCACCAACTATACACTAAAGGTATATACAGGACCCACCAACTTTACACTACAGGTATATAGGACCCCCCAAGGATACACAATAGGTATACAGCATCTCCACCAGCTATACATTACAGGTATACAGGACCCCCTGAACTATAAATACAGGTATCCAAGACCCTCAAACTATAAGCCAATGTATATAACCAGGCTTGTATATAACACTGCCAATGTTGTGTATAACCAGGCTCTGTATATAACATTGACAATGCTGCATATAACCAGGCTCTGTATATAACATTTACAATGTTGCATATAACCAGGCTGTATATAACACTGACAATATTGTATATAACGAGGCTGTATATAACACTGACAATATTGTATATAACGAGGCTGTATATAACACTGACAATATTGTATATAACCAGGCTGTATATAACACTGCCAATTTTGTATACAACCAGGCGCTGTATATAACACTGCCAATGTTGTATATAACCAGGCGCTGTATATAACACTGCCAATGTTGTGTATAACCAGGCTCTGTATATAACATTGACAATGCTGCATATAACCAGGCTCTGTATATAACATTTACAATGTTGCATATAACCAGGCTGTATATAACACTGACAATATTGTATATAACGAGGCTGTATATAACACTGACAATATTTTATATAACGAGGCTGTATATAACACTGACAATATTGTATATAACCAGGCTGTATATAACACTGCCAATTTTGTATACAACCAGGCTCTGTATACAGTCTGATCACATGACATCTCTGTTTGGCTATTAGGTATTTAGGATGTTTAAAGTTTTGGGTTTATTTCTGATGTGCATAAGCTACACTTTATATGAACAGTGCAGAACTGTCGTGTATATAGTGTATATAGGGCTCCTGACGATTTCCCCTTAAACAAAAAAACAAGGGTATAGATTGGTCTCCTGGGCACTCTTGAAACAAATCGAATTAACACACTGACACTTTACACCTGGGCAGCATCGGGTACATTTTCTAGTAATAGCTATACTTACTGTATCCAGGTCCAGTCTCCTGAAGGCTGCTATATAACAGCTATACTTACTGTATCCAGGTCCAGTCTCCTGAAGGCAGCTATATAACAGCTATACTTACTGTATCCAGGTCCAGTCTCCTGAAGGCGGCTATATAACAGCTATACTTACTGTATCCTGGTCCAGTCTCCTGAAGGCGGCTATATAACAGCTATACTTACTGTATCCTGGTCCAGTCTCCTGAAGGCGGCTATATAACAGCTATACTTACTGTATCCTGGTCCAGTCTCCTGAAGGCGGCTATATAACAGCTATACTTACTGTATCCAGGTCCAGTCTCCTGAAGGCAGCTATATAACAGCTATACTTACTGTATCCTGGTCCAGTCTCCTGAAGGCGGCTATATAACAGCTATACTTACTGTATCCAGGTCCAGTCTCCTGAAGGCTGCTATATAACAGCTATACTTACTGTATCCAGGTCCAGTCTCCTGAAGGCAGCTATATAACAGCTATACCTATTGTATCCAGGTCCAGCCTCCTGAAGGCTGCTATATAACAGCTATACTTACTGTATCCAGGTCCAGTCTCCTGAAGGCAGCTATATAACAGCTATACTTACTGTATCCAGGTCCAGTCTCCTGAAGGCTGCTATATACCAGATATACTTACTGTATCCAGGTCCAGTCTCCTGCTATATAGCAGCTATACTTACCTTCTCCTGTTCCAGTCCCCTGATGGCAGATTTTTAGACTTGTGCTGGTTGTAAAAAGCAGACCTAACCCAGGATTTCCGGCCAGTACAGAGAGTCCCGGCTCATTGTGTCATCAGTCACATGACTGCCTTCTCTGTGAGCGATCAGATGGCCTGGGAAACTGCTGCTTTCTGACTCTTTAAAAAACTTTTGCGAAGAAAACAGGAAGTGTTTTCCATGATAACTTAAAAAAAAAAAGAAGTAATGACTGTAAATTGCAAGCTTGCTCTATATGACATCTACTGCTGATTTAGATATTGAAGGTTATAACGACAGGGAGTTTTTACAGTGACCCTGTCCCCCACTTTTTTCAGTCTGACGTCTCTGTGCAGGTGTAAGGGGTAAATTTAGCAGTTTTCTTACCCTATTTTATACCCTACGTCATGGTGCTTGCTCCAGTAAAAAGTCGTCTTTTATCATCTGCAGATTGTGCTATCTGGGGGGGGGGCTACACAGGCACAGCACCACTTAGCGCTGTTCACATCCCTCTGTAGGCCCCACCCCTCCTTGATGTCATCGGCAGATGGGCCCTGCCCACTTGTCGGCCATTGGAACAGGCAAGCCTAAAGGTCTAGACCCCACCCCCTCTAGGTCGGCCCATACCAATGGCTGTTGAGAGGGCGATACCAATGGCTGTATGTCGATGACATTACGGAGGGGTGGGGATGTGGGCGGGGCTAAGTGGCGCTGTGGTCGTGAAGCCTCACCTAGGTACCACAATCTCCAGATAATAAAATATCACTTTTTACTGGAAAAAGCACTGACGTATGATAGAAAATAAGGTAAAAAAATTGCAACAATCACCCCTTACACCTTTACAGAGAAGTCCTACTGCAAAAAAGGGGGCAACAGGGTCACTTTAAGCAATGACGGAGCAGTGGTCCTAACCAGAGAAGCTACTAATTCCCCAGTTCGTATAGCCCAAAAAAACGCTCAACAGAACGCAGTTCTAAAAAGCTGGGCTTCCTAGGGAGAACTGCAAACCAACAAAATCTGGAGCAACTGGCGTAAGGCAAATGGATATAGTGCCGATCTTCAAAAAGGGCTCTAGGACTTCCCCAGGTAACTATAGACCTGTAAGCCTGACGTCCATTGTGGGGAAACTATTTGAGGGGCTTATAAGGGACTATATCCAGGAATATATAGGGGGTAATAGTATATAAGAGACTACATCCAGGAATATATAGGGGGTAATAGTATATAAGGGACTACAGCCAGGAATATATAGGGGGTAATAGTATATAAGGGACTACATCCAGGAATATATAGGGGTAATAGTATATAAGGGACTACATCCAGGAATATATAGGGGGTAATAGTATATAAGGGACTACATCCAGGAATATATAGGGAGTAATAGTATATAAGGGACTACATCCAGGAATATATAGGGGGTAATAGTATATAAGAGACTACATCCAGGAATATATAGGGGTAATAGTATATAAGGGACTACATCCAGGAATATATAGGGGGTAATAGTATATAAGGGACTACATCCAGGAATATATAGGGGGTAATAGTATATAAGGGACTACAGGAATATATAGGGGTAATAGTATATAAGGGACTACATCCAGGAATATATAGGGGTAATAGTATATAAGAGACTACATCCAGGAATATATAGGGGTAATAGTATATAAGGGACTACATCCAGGAATATATAGGGGGTAATAGTATATAAGGGACTACATCCAGGAATATATAGGGGGTAATAGTATGTAAGGGACTACATCCAGGAATATATAGGGGTAATAGTATATAAGGGACTACATCCAGGAATATATAGGGGGTAATAGTATATAAGGGACTACATCCAGGAATATAGAGTGGGTAATAGTATATAGGGGACTACATCCAGGAATATATAGGGGTAATAGTATATAAGGGACTACATCCAGGAATATATAGGGGTAATAGTATATAAGGGACTACATCCAGGAATATACAGGGGGTAATAGTATATAAGGGACTACAGCCAGGAATATATAGGGGTAATATATAAATGACTACATCCAGGAATATATAGGGGTAATAGTATATAAGGGACTACATCCAGGAATATATAGGGGTAATAGTATATAAGGGACTACATCCAGGAATATATAAGGGTAATATATAAGGGACTACATCCAGGAATATATAGGGGTAATAGTATATAAGGGACTACATCCAGGAATATATAGGGGGTAATAGTATATAAGAGACTACATCCAGGAATATATAGGGGATAATAGTATATAAGAGACTACATCCAGGAATATATAGGGGTAATAGTATATAAGGGAATACATCCAGGAATATATAGGGGGTAATAGTATATAAGGGACTACATCCAGGAATATATAGGGGTAATATATAAGGGACTACATCCAGGAATATATAGGGGTAATAGTATATAAGGGACTACATCCAGGAATATATATAGGAGGTAATAGTATATAAGGGACTACATCCAGGAATATATAAGGGTAATATATAAGGGACTACATCCAGGAATATATAGGGGTAATAGTATATAAGGGACTACATCCAGGAATATATAGGGGGTAATAGTATGTAAGGGACTACATCCAGGAATATATAGGGGGTAATAGTATATAAGGGACTACATCCAGGAATATACAGGGGGTAATAGTATATAGGGGACTACAGCCAGGAATATATAGGGGTAATATATAAGAGACCACATCCAGGAATATATAGGGGTAATAGTATATAAGGGACTACATCCAGGAATATATAGGGGTAATAGTATATAAGAGACTACATCCAGGAATATATAAGGGTAATATATAAGGGACTACATCCAGGAATATATAGGGGTAATAGTATATAAGGGACTACATCCAGCAATATATAGGGGTAATAGTATATAATGGACTACATCCAGGAATATATAGGGGTAATAGTATATAATGGACTACATCCAGGAATATATATAGGGGTAATAGTATATAGGGGACTACATCCAGGAATATATAGGGGGTAATAGTATATATGGGACTACATCCAGGAATATATAGGGGGTAATAGTATATAAGGGACTACATCCAGGAATATATAGGGGGTAATAGTATATAGGGGACTACATCCAGGAATATATAGGGGTAATAGTATATAAGAGACTACATCCAGGAATATATAGGGGTAATAGTATATAAGGGACTACATCCAGGAATATATAGGGGTAATAGTATATAAGGGACTACATCCAGGAATATATAGGGGATAATAGTATATAGGGGACTACATCCAGGAATATATAGGGGTAATATATAAGGGACTACATCCAGGAATATATAGGGGTAATAGTATATAAGGGACTACATCCAGGAATATATATAGGAGGTAATAGTATATAAGGGACTACATCCAGGAATATATAAGGGTAATATATAAGGGACTACATCCAGGAATATATAGGGGTAATAGTATATAAGGGACTACATCCAGGAATATATAGGGGGTAATAGTATGTAAGGGACTACATCCAGGAATATATAGGGGGTAATAGTATATAAGGGACTACATCCAGGAATATACAGGGGGTAATAGTATATAGGGGACTACAGCCAGGAATATATAGGGGTAATATATAAGAGACTACATCCAGGAATATATAGGGGTAATAGTATATAAGGGACTACATCCAGGAATATATAGGGGTAATAGTATATAAGAGACTACATCCAGGAATATATAAGGGTAATATATAAGGGACTACATCCAGGAATATATAGGGGTAATAGTATATAAGGGACTACATCCAGCAATATATAGGGGTAATAGTATATAATGGACTACATCCAGGAATATATAGGGGTAATAGTATATAATGGACTACATCCAGGAATATATATAGGGGTAATAGTATATAAGAGACTACATCCAGGAATATATAGGGGGTAATAGTATATATGGGACTACATCCAGGAATATATAGGGGGTAATAGTATATAAGGGACTACATCCAGGAATATATAGGGGGTAATAGTATATAGGGGACTACATCCAGGAATATATAGGGGTAATAGTATATAAGAGACTACATCCAGGAATATATAGGGGTAATAGTATATAAGGGACTACATCCAGGAATATATAGGGGATAATAGTATATAGGGGACTACATCCAGGAATATATAGGGGTAATAGTATATAAGAGACTACATCCAGGAATATATAGGGGTAATAGTATATAAGGGACTACATCCAGGAATATATAGGGGGTAATAGTATATAAGGGACTACATCCAGGAATATATAGGGGGTAATAGTATATAAGGGACTACATCCAGGAATATATAGGGGGGTAATAGTATATAAGGGACTACATCCAGGAATATATAGGGGTAATAGTATATAAGGGACTACATCCAGGAATATATAGGGGTAATAGTATATAAGGGACTACATCCAGGAATATATAGGGGGTAATAGTATATAAGGGACTACATCCAGGAATATATAGGGGGTAATAGTATATAAGAGACTACATCCAGGAATATATAGGGGGTAATAGTATATATGGGACTACATCCAGGAATATATAGGGGGTAATAGTATATAAGGGACTACATCCAGGAATATATAGGGGGTAATAGTATATAGGGGACTACATCCAGGAATATATAGGGGTAATAGTATATAAGAGACTACATCCAGGAATATATAGGGGTAATAGTATATAAGGGACTACATCCAGGAATATATAGGGGATAATAGTATATAGGGGACTACATCCAGGAATATATAGGGGTAATAGTATATAAGAGACTACATCCAGGAATATATAGGGGTAATAGTATATAAGGGACTACATCCAGGAATATATAGGGGGTAATAGTATATAAGGGACTACATCCAGGAATATATAGGGGGTAATAGTATATAAGGGACTACATCCAGGAATATATAGGGGGGTAATAGTATATAAGGGACTACATCCAGGAATATATAGGGGTAATAGTATATAAGGGACTACATCCAGGAATATATAGGGAGTAATAGTATATAAGGGACTACATCCAGGAATATATAGAGGTAATAGTATATAAGGGACTACATCCAGGAATATATAGGGGTAATAGTATATAAGGGACTACATCCAGGAATATATAGGGGGTAATAGTATATAAGAGACTACATCCAGGAATATATAGGAGGTAATAGTATATAAGAGACTACATCCAGGAATAGATAGGAGGTAATAGTATATAAGGGACTACATCCAGGAATATATAGGGGTAATAGTATATAAGTGACTACATCCAGGAATATATAGGGGGTAATAGTATATAAGAGACTACATCCAGGAATATATAGGGGGTAATAGTATATAGGGGACTACATCCAGGAATATATAGGGGGTAATAGTATATAAGGGACTACATCCAGGAATATATAGGGGGTAATAGTATATAGGGGACTACATCCAGGAATATATAGGGGGTAATAGTATATAAGGGACTACATCCAGGAATATGTAGGGGTAATAGTATATAAGTGATAACCAGCATGGATTTACTAAGGACAGAAGCTGTCAAACCAACCTAATATGTTTCTATGAAGAGGTGAGTAGAAGCCTGGATGGGGGCGGGGGCGGCTGTGGATATCATGTACCTGGATGGGGGGGCGGCTGTGGATATCGTGTACCTGGATGGGGGGGCGGCTGTGGATATCGTGTACCTGGATGGGGGGCGGCTGTGGATATAGTGTACCTGGATGGGGGGTGGCTGTGGATATCGTGTACCTGGATGGGGGGTGGCTGTGGATATAGTGTACCTGGATGGGGGGTGGCTGTGGATATCGTGTACCTGGATGGGGGGCGGCTGTGGATATAGTGTACCTGGATGGGGGGCGGCTGTGGATATCGTGTACCTGGATGGGGGGCGGCTGTGGATATCGTGTACCTGGATGGGGGGGCGGCTGTGGATATAGTGTACCTGGATGGGGGGCGGCTGTGGATATCGTGTACCTGGATGGGGGGCGGCTGTGGATATAGTGTACCTGGATGGGGGGTGGCTGTGGATATCGTGTACCTGGATGGGGGGTGGCTGTGGATATCGTGTACCTGGATAGGGGGGCGGCTGTGGATATCGCGTACCTGGATGGCGGCGCGGCTGTGGATATCGTGTACCTGGATGGGGGGCGGCTGTGGATATAGTGTACCTGGATGGGGGGGGGCTGTGGATATCGTGTACCTGGATGGGGGCGCGGCTGTGGATATCGTGTACCTGGATGGGGGGTGGCTGTGGATATCGTGTACCTGGATGGGGGGCGGCTGTGGATATAGTGTACCTGGATGGGGGCGCGGTAATAAGTGGTGTACCCCAAGGGTCAGTACTGGGCCCTCTTTTGTTTAACTTGTTTATTAATGATATTGAGAATAGAATTAACAGAAATGTTTCTATCTTTGCAGATGACACCAAGCTTTGTAGTACAGTACAGTCTATGGAGAATGTGCAGATGTTACAGGATGTGTAGTACAGTACAGTCTATGGAGGATGTGCAGATGTTACAGGATGTGTAGTACAGTAGTCTATGGAGGATGTGCAGATGTTACAGGCTTTGTAGTACAGTACAGTCTATGGAGGATGTGCAGATGTTACAGGCTTTGTAGTACAGTACAGTCTATGGAGGATATGCAGATGTTACAGGCTTTGTAGTACAGTACAGTCTATGGAGGATGTGCAGATGTTACAGGCTTTGTAGTACAGTACAGTCTATGGAGGATGGGCAGATGTTATAGGCTTTGTAGTACAGTACAGTCTATGGAGGATGTGCAGATGTTACAGGCTTTGTAGTACAGTATAGTCTATGGAGAATGGGCAGATGTTACAGGCTTTGTAGTACAGTCTATGGAGGATGTGCAGATGTTACAGGCTTTGTAGTACAGTCTATGGAGGATGTGCAGATGTTACAGGCTTTGTAGTACAGTACAGTCTATGGAGGGTGTGCAGATGTTACAGGCTTTGTAGTACAGTCTATGGAGGATGTGCAGATGTTACAGGCTTTGTAGTACAGTACAGTCTATGGAGGGTGTGCAGATGTTACAGGCTTTGTAGTACAGTACAGTCTATGGAGGATGGGCAGATGTTACAGGCTTTGTAGTACAGTCTATCGAGGATGTGCAGATGTTACAGGCTTTGTAGTACAGTACAGTCTATGGAGGATGTGCAGATGTTACAGGCTTTGTAGTACAGTCTATGGAGGATGTGCAAATGTTACTGGCTTTGTAGTACAGTCTATGGAGGATGTGCAAATGTTACAGGCTTTGTAGTACAGTACAGTCTATGGAGGATGTGCAGATGTTACAGGCTTTGTAGTACAGTACAGTCTATGGAGGATGTGCAGATGTTACAGGCTTTGTAGTACAGTACAGTCTATGGAGGATGTGCAGATGTTACAGGCTGTGTAGTACAGTACAGTCTATGGAGGATGTGCAGATGTTACAGGCTTTGAAGTACAGTCTATGGAGGATATGCAGATGTTACAGGCTTTGTAGTACAGTCTAAGGAGGATGTGCAGATGTTACAGGCTTTGTAGTACAGTACAGTCTATGGAGGATGTGCAGATGTTACAGGCTGTGTAGTACAGTACAGTCTATGGAGGATGTGCAGATGTTACAGGCTTTGTAGTACAGTACAGTCTATGGAGGATGTGCAGATGTTACAGGCTTTGTAGTACAGTACAGTCTATGGAGGATGTGCAAATGTTACAGGCTTTGTAGTACAGTACAGTCTATGGAGGATGTGCAGATGTTACAGGCTTTGTAGTACAGTACAGTCTATGGAGGATGTGCAGATGTTACAGGCTTTGTAGTACAGTACAGTCTATGGAGGATGTGCAGATGTTACAGGCTTTGTAGTACAGTACAGTCTATGGAGGATGTGCAGATGTTACAGGCTTTGTAGTACAGTACAGTCTATGGAGGACGTGCAGATGTTACAGGATGTGTAGTACAGTACAGTCTATGGAGGATGTGCAGATGTTACAGGCTTTGTAGTACAGTCTATGGAGGATGTGCAGATGTTACAGGCTTTGTAGTACAGTATATGGAGGATGTGCAGATGTTACAGGCTTTGTAGTACAGTACAGTCTATGGAGGATGTGCAGATGTTACAGGCTTTGTAGTACAGTACAGTCTATGGAGGATGTGCAGATGTTACAGGCTTTGTGTTACAGTACATTCCATGGAGGATGTGCAGATGTTACATGCTTTGTAGTACAGTCTATGGAGGATGTGCAGATGTTACAGGCTTTGTATTACAGTACAGTCTATGGAGGATGTGCAGATGTTACAGGCTTTGTAGTACAGTCTATGGAGGATGTGCAGATGTTACAGGCTTTGTAGTACAGTACAGTCTATGGAGGATGGGCAGATGTTACAGGCTTTGTAGTACAGTACAGTCTATGGAGGATGTGCAGATGTTACAGGCTTTGTAGTACAGTACAGTCTATGGAGGGTGTGCAGATGTTACAGGCTTTGTAGTACAGTCTATGGAGGATGTGCAGATGTTACAGGCTTTGTAGTACAGTCTATGGAGGATGTGCAGATGTTACAGGCTTTGTAGTACAGTCTATGGAGGATGTGCAGATGTTACAGGCTTTGTAGTACAGTCTATGGAGGATGTGCAGATGTTACAGGCTTTGTAGTACAGTCTAAGGAGGATGTGCAGATGTTACAGGCTTTGTAGTACTGTACAGTCTATGGAGGATGTGCAGATGTTACAGGCTTTGTAGTACAGTACAGTCTATGGAGGATGTGCAGAAGTTACAGGCTTTGTAGTACAGTACAGTCTATGGAGGATGTGCAGATGTTACAGGCTTTGTAGTACAGTACAGTCTATGGAGGATGTGCAGATGTTACAGGCTTTGTAGTACAGTACAGTCTATGGAGGAAGTGCAGATGTTACAGGATGTGTAGTACAGTACAGTCTATGGAGGATGTGCAGATGTTACAGGATGTGTAGTACAGTACAGTCTATGGAGGATGTGCAGATGTTACAGGCTTTGTAGTACAGTCTATGGAGGATGTGCAGATGTTACAGGCTTTGTAGTACAGTACAGTCTATGGAGGATGTTGCAGGCTTTGTAGTACAGTACAGTCTATGGAGGATATGCAGATGTTACAAGCTTTGTAGTACAGTACAGTCTATGGAGGATGTGCAGATGTTACAGGCTTTGTAGTACAGTACAGTCTATGGAGGATGTGCAGATGTTACAGGCTTTGTAGTACAGTACAGTCTATGGAGGATATGCAGATGTTACAGGCTTTGTTGTACAGTACAGTCTATGGAGGATGGGCAGATGTTATAGGCTTTGTAGTACAGTACAGTCTATGGAGGATGTGCAGATGTAACAGGCTTTGTAGTACAGTACAGTCTATGGAGGATGTGCAGATGTTACAGGCTTTGTAGTACAGTCTATGGATGATGTGCAGATGTTACAGGCTTTGTAGTACAATCTATGAAGGATGTGCAGATGTTACAGGCTTTGTAGTACAGTACAGTCTATGGAGGATGTGCAGATGTTACAGGCTTTGTAGTACAGTACAGTCTATGGAAGATGTGCAGATGTTACAGGCTTTGTAGTACAGTGCAGGCTATGGAGGATGTGCAGATGTTACAGGCTTTGTAGTACAGTACAGTCTATGGAGGATGTGCAGATGTTACAGGCTTTGTAGTACAGTACAGTCTATGGAGGATATGCAGATGTTACAGGCTTTGTAGTACAGTACAGTCTATGGAGGATGGGCAGATGTAACAGGCTTTGTAGTACAGTACAGTCTATGGAGGATGTGCAGATGTTACAGGCTTTGTAGTACAGTCTATGGATGATGTGCAGATGTTACAGGCTTTGTAGTACAATCTATGAAGGATGTGCAGATGTTACAGGCTTTGTAGTACAGTACAGTCTATGGAGGATGTGCAGATGTTACAGGCTTTGTAGTACAGTACAGTCTATGGAAGATGTGCAGATGTTACAGGCTTTGTAGTACAGTGCAGGCTATGGAGGATGTGCAGATGTTACAGGCTTTGTAGTACAGTACAGTCTATGGAGGATGTGCAGATGTTTCAGGCTTTGTAGTACAGTCTATGGAAGATGTGCAGATGTTACAGGCTTTGTAGTACAGTGCAGGCTATGGAGGATGTGCAGATGTTACAGGCTTTGTAGTACAGTACAGTCTATGGAGGATGTGCAGATGTTACAGGCTTTGTAGTACAGTACAGTCTATGGAGGATATGCAGATGTTACAGGCTTTGTAGTACAGTACAGTCTATGGAGGATGGGCAGATGTAACAGGCTTTGTAGTACAGTACAGTCTATGGAGGATGTGCAGATGTTACAGGCTTTGTAGTACAGTCTATGGATGATGTGCAGATGTTACAGGCTTTGTAGTACAATCTATGAAGGATGTGCAGATGTTACAGGCTTTGTAGTACAGTACAGTCTATGGAGGATGTGCAGATGTTACAGGCTTTGTAGTACAGTACAGTCTATGGAAGATGTGCAGATGTTACAGGCTTTGTAGTACAGTGCAGGCTATGGAGGATGTGCAGATGTTACAGGCTTTGTAGTACAGTACAGTCTATGGAGGATGTGCAGATGTTTCAGGCTTTGTAGTACAGTCTATGGAAGATGTGCAGATGTTACAGGCTTTGTAGTACAGTGCAGGCTATGGAGGATGGGCAGATGTTACAGGCTTTGTAGTACAGTACAGTCTATGGAGGATGTGCAGATGTTACAGGCTTTGTAGTACAGTACAGTCTATGGAGGATGTGCAGATGTTACAGGATGACTTAGACACACTGAGTGTTTGGGCGTCCACTTGTCAAATGAGGTTCAATGTGGATAAATGTAAAGTTATTTACCTGGGTACTTATAACCTGCAGCATCATATGTCCTGGGGGGAGTAATAACCTGCAGCATCATATGTCCTAGGGATACTAATAACCTGCAGCATCATATGTCCTAGGGGAGTAATAACCTGCAGCATCATATGTCCTAGGGGAGTAATAACCTGCAGCATCAAATGTCCTGGGGTGGTTACACTGGTGCAGTCGCTGATGGAGAAGGATCTGGGTGTACTTGTAGATAATAGACTACAGAACAGCACAATGTCAGTCAGCTGCTTCTAAGGCCAGCAGGATATTGTCATGTATATACCAGGCCTGGACTCTGGGGACAGGGATATAATATTACCGCTCTATAAAGCTTTGGTGCGGCCTCATCTGGAGTCGCCGTCCAGTTTTGGAATCTGATTCAGAGGCAAGGGGGCACGGCCTCCGCCCGGAGAGACAAGGGGGCACGGCCTCCGCCCGGAGAGACAAGGGGGCACTGCCTCCGCCCGGAGAGACAAGGGGGCGCTGCCTCCGCCCGGAGAGACAAGGGGGCGCTGCCTCCGCCCGGAGAGACAAGGGGGCGCTGACTCCGCCCGGAGAGACAAGGGGGCGCAGCCTCCGCCCGGAGAGACAAGGGGGCGCAGCCTCCGCCCGGAGAGACAAGGGGGCGCTGCCTCCGCCCGGAGAGACAAGGGGGCGCAGCCTCCGCCCGGAGAGACAAGGGGGCGCAGCCTCCGCCCGGAGAGACAAGGGGGCGCAGCCTCCGCCTGGAGAGACAAGGGGGCGCTGCCTCCGCCCGGAGAGACAAGGGGGCGCAGCCTCCGCCTGGAGAGACAAGGGGGCGCAGCCTCCGCCCGGAGAGACAAGGGGGCGCAGCCTCCGCCCGGAGAGACAAGGGGGCGCAGCCTCCGCCCGGAGAGACAAGGGGGCGCTGCCTCCGCCCGGAGAGACAAGGGGGCGCTGCCCACGCCTGGAAAAAAAGGTTCAATCTCCAGAGGCGACAAGCCTTTTTTACAATGAGAACTGTGCATCTGTGGAACACCCCAGGATCTGGTCACAGCAACAACAGTAGAGGCTTCAGAACAGGCCTAGACAAGTTCTTAGACCAAAATAACATAAATGCATATGTATAGAACCTAGCTATCATCTCTCCCCCTTCCCTGTATCCATCCCCTCCTTGGTTGAACTTGATGGACATGTGTCTTTTTTTCAACTGTATTAACTATGTAACCAAAAAGTAAGGGACGTCTTCTGTCACCTTTAACCCCCTAACTAAATTTTACCCCTTTCAATATCTGTTTAACATGAAAACTTGCTGCCAGAGGAGGGACCCTTGAATCACCACTGACCCCTTGCTATCTCATAACCGATAAAGCCAACTTTCAGGTCGGGAACATGAAGTAGCTAAGGAGTGGACAGAAGAAGAAGCTAAAATTATTATGTTAATTTGTTTTCCCTGAGACCCATTGGCATCACAACATATAGAGTATATTCGCCCCCGCGAGCCCCTGGGATGAAGGAATATTTAATGAAAAAAATAACTAATTTTAATCCCCTCCTCCATGAGGTATAAATAGGTTCCACCTCCCCTTAGACATCAGTCAAATTATAAAGAAACATAATCACAGGGAGGGAGTCTTGTGATGCCAATGGGTCTCAGGGAAAACAAATAACATAATAATTTTAGCTTCCCTTACGTCCCATTGGCATCACAACATATGGGGAATTAGCAAGTATGATCCCCAACGGGCGGGTTATTTATTACAGCCGCATTAAGAACAGATGTGGCAAAGGTTGTTCTTGACGAGGGAGAAGTATCCAACCTGTAATGTTTCACAAAGGTAGCAAGAGAAGACCAGGTAGCTGCCTGGCATATGTCCTCAAGGGGAACAGGGGCACCCTCTGCCCAACTGGAGGCTACAGCTCTAGTAGAGTGAGCCTTGGTAAATTCTGGTGGATCCAGATTTGCAGAGGAATAGCATAAGGCAATGGAGTCACAGATCCATCTGGATATTGAGGGTTTAGAAGCCTTCTTTCCCTTATTCCTTCCTCCGAATAGGATGAAGAAATTCTCTTCTTTACAGAACTGACTCTATCTAAATAGATCTTGATAGCTCTGGATACTTCTAATAAAGAGAGATCCAAGTCCTCTTCAGATGACGCCGCAGGACAAAATATAGGCAACACTACAGGCTGGTTGATGTTGGCAAATGAAGTCACCTTAGGAAAGAATCCTGGAAGGAACCTAAGGATAACCTTGTCTTGAGAAAAAAATCACATATGGGGGACCAGAGCCGAGGGCTTGAAGTTCCCCAACTCTCTTAGCAGAGGTAATGGCTAACAAAAAAGAAACTTTCAATGTCAAAAACTTGAAGTCTACTTCCTCCAAAGGCTCAAAGGGAGGAAGACACAGGCGTTTCAGAAAGGATTCCTGTTGGCTCAAAGACCCCAAGGTTGTGCTGTCAGATGAGCTCCCCAACCTGTTCCTGAAGCATCCGTCGTGATGGGTACCCAATGTGGTTCTGAAATTGTCACTCCATGTTTGACATGTCTCCACCACATTAGGGAGTGTCTTAAGTAGATAGAATAAGCATCATATCACATGTTAGAGTTTCTCTCTGAAGAAATCTCATGTGCCATAATGCCCATGGCACAGCATCCGCAGCTGAGGCAAGGAGCCCGAGAAAACGCATTAATGTTCTTATGGATACCTGATGAGGAGGAATTATGAATTGAGCTCCCACCTGGATGCATGTCACTCTTGGAGTTGAGAGAAATAATCTCATCTGGGATGAAGGAACCCTAGAAAGATCTTGGTCCTGGATGGAATTAGGTCCAATTTCTCTATGTTGATGAGCCAACCCAATTGTTCAACTGGAGACTCAGAAGATCCTGAGCCTGAGTCATAATCAACCAATCGTCCAGGTAAGGGATAATCTTTATCCCCTGTAAACGGAAGAGAACCATCATGGCCGACACTACCTTTGTGAAAACAAAGGGTGCGGAGGTTATTCCGAATGGAAGGACTTTGAATTGTAAGTGTCTTACCTTTCCCTGGATTTGGATGGCGATTCTTAGAAATCTCCTGTGAGCCTTCAGAATCGTTATATGAAGATATGCATCCTGTAGATCTATGGTGACCATGAAATCTCCCTCCTGGAGGATCGACTTAACAGATTTTATGTTTTCCATACGGAACTTCTTAACGATGAACCTGTTGAGATATCGCAAATCTATAATAAGCCTCCACTTTCCTGAGGGCTTCGGCACTAGAAACACTGGTGAGTAAACTCCCTGTCCGATCTCGGATAGAGGAACGTCCTCTAGAGTCTCTATGGAATGGTGAAGAATTTCTGTCTCTAGGACTAAGGTGGAGATTTATCAAAGGTTGTAAAATTTAGACTGGTGGAGACTGACCACAGCAACCAATCACAGCTTAGCCTCCAGCTCTGGTGAACGGAAAGCTGAGCTGTGATTGGTTGCTGTGGGCAGTTTGCACCAGTCTAAATTTTACAACCTTTGATCAATCTCCCCCTAAGTGTTTTTTTCTGATGTTAGATTTCTTGATAGAAGAAACCTTGGAGGAGGAAGAAATGATAAATCAAGGACATAACCATTTTGAATAATATTTAACACCCTGTGATCTTTTATTCAAGGGTTAGTGCGGTGCTAAACAATTATTCACAAAATAACACACATTACAAAGATATACAACTTTGTAATGTATGTTATGTATGTGAATGGCCCCCTTCCCCGTGTTTCCCCCCACCCACGCTAGACCCGGAAGTGTGGTGCATTATACTCACCGCATCTCATGTTGACCCCCGTCCGCCATCTTGGGACAATGAGGTAGGCCCCCCTCCGCTGCATCATAACTGTGCTCAGCCAATCGCGGGTGAGCTGCTGATGACGCGGCAGAGGTGGGCCGGCATGAGGGACGGAGGGAGTGGTTCTGCCGGCCTCCCGAAGACTACGTCATTGTCCCAAGATGGCGGACGGGGCTCGATACGAGATGGGTGAGTATAATGCACCACACTTCCGGGTCTAGCGTGGGTGGGGGGAAACACGGGAAAGGGGGCCATTCACATACATAACATACATTACTAGGCTATGTTCACACTACGTATATTTGAGGCTGTATAGCAACCAAAACAAGGAGTGGATTGAAAACACAGAAAGGATCTGGTCACACAATGTTGTAATTGAGTGGATGGCCGTCATCTAATTGCAAATATGTGCTGTTATTTTAAAACAACGGCTGTTATATTGAAATAATGGCCGTTATTTACTGTTATATGGCGGCCATCCACTCAATTACAACATTGTGTGAACAGATCCTTTCTGTGTTTTCAATCCACTCCTGGTTTTGGTTGCTATGAGGACCAAATACAGCCTCAAATATACATAGTGTGAACCCAGCCCAAAGTTGTATAACTTTGTAATGTGTGTTATTTTGTGAATAATTGTTTAGCTCGGCACTACCCCTTTTAATTTTTCCCAGGCAGGGAGAAACAGACTCAGACGTGTTCCCACTGGACAGCTTCTGCCGTCAGAAGTCTGGTTTCTTGTTGGTGTCCTTATTCTGCTGCTTCCCGGAACCTCTTCTGGAATAGTTTCTTCCTCGACCTCTGTACTGGTATCTCCCTTTGCCTCGCTGAGGAGATTTTACTCTGCGAAAGGAATTACGGCTTTTGTAGGACAGTGTTAGTGACTTCCCTTCCTAGACAGACAATTCCTCCATTAGTTTATTCAGCTCAGAGCCAAACAGCCTACCTGGCTGGAACTCCATATCCAGCTGAAATTTGGAGTTAGCATCGCCAAACCAGGGTTTTAACCATGCGGTCGAAAGCGCCATAATTTTGGACCTTAATCTGATTCCCTGAGATGCAGCATCGCAGAGGACGTCTATGGCCATATTGACCTTCTTGAAGGAGCGAAGGACCTTGTCCAGCCATCTTCTTAGGCTTCTAGAAACCTCAATGAAGACATGGAGACTGCCCCTTGGGCCGCCGCTGTTATATATGAACTCTTAAGGGTCACTTCCACCCTTCTATCCATTGGATCCGTCCTCCGCAGGCAGCACTGTATGTTTAGACAGTTTGGCTTGGCTATGGCCGTGTCCACTTTAGGAAGCTCAATCCAGTCCTTACATTGTTCTTCCTTAAGAACATATAAGGTCTTGAACCTCTTACTCAAAACCGGAGCCTTTTTCAGCTTCTTCCATTCCACCTGTAACATCGATAATGAAGTCTCTCCCACAGAAAAAGCCCTTGGCTTTTTGGAGGAGGAAATAATTCTTTTTCATCTTCAGAAGTAGAAGAGGATTCAGAAGAAGAGGATGACTTGGCTTCATCAATCATAGTAAACTCAGGCCCCTAAGATGAAATATAAATATAATTCCAACTAAAAAAGACAATATTCCTACAGCCAGAAAAAGTAATATACTTACAGGCTGAGAAGTGCAAGGAGAAATACTCCGTTTGGTCTTTTTCTTAGGACACGGGCGGCGACTTTCATTAGCAGCTAAAGTCTTTTGCACATAGTCTTTGACCCATACTACTTCTTCCTGCACATCAGGCTCCTCATTAGGTTTGGGTCGGCATGAAGGACAGCATACTGCAAACACATAGGCACTCATAAATATTTTAGGAAAGAAAAAAAGATTCTTATCTGAATAAGGAGTTCCTCCTACGGTATTCATAGCCGTCCGGTAGCGGAGTCTCACAATCGGCACATGTAAAGTGTAGGTCTTTTGCCAGCAGGACTAGTCTCCATTTCAGACATCTGAAAACAACCAATGTTATACGCTTAAATGCATATAGTAATACACTAGCCTAGCTAGAGTAATACCAGAAACTGACACAGGGTGGCAGTAATACACTTACTTGCAAGCTTGCCAACACTATAGATGATAGGAACTTCTCTAGCTGAATCCAAATGAGATAAATCAGAAGTACCCACAGACCAGACAAGGAGGTAACAATTACCTCCTGGATCTTATATGAGTGCATAATATATGTGGCGGCATGCAGAAGGTGGGCGCGTGCGGCGCAGCCGGTACCCAGGTTCCCGGAAGTGACATCACGTAGACGCCGCAGTGCTGAGACGCACACAGCGCCGATGCGTTCCACAGTCACAGACGCAACTGGAAGTGACGCCAGTGGCTCGGGTGACAGGCAGAGTGCGTTCCAAGGCGCACAAGGTAAAGAAATATAACTTAATATACGACCTGTAAGGAAGACACAGTTACTACAACCTGGGCACCGACTCCAGCGGCATCCTTGGCAATGAAAAACCTAAAGAGAAACCTGAATAACAGGTATCTAAGGCATACATAAGGAGGAGGCTATTAGAAATGAAGAAAAAAAAGACTGATGTCTAAAGGGGGGGGCCTATTTATACCTCATGGAGGAGGGGATTAAAATGTATTTGTTATTTTTTTCATTAAATATTCCTTCGTCCCAGGGACTTGCAGGGTGAATATACCCCATATGTTGTGATGCCAATGGGACGTAAGGGAAGAGCATTATCTAAGCAGTAGTATAAGCCGCCCCCCTCCCCGAGGACAGCCACCTTACCCAGAAGAGCCACTGATTATTCCCAAATTCCATGCCACAAGTGAGGAGGACACGGCAGGCCTTGTGGATCTGCCTCGACGGAAGCCATGAACTTGTAAACATGATAAAGAATCTACAAAAGTATTGGAAATGCCTTTCACGTAAGTCACTTCCATCCACACATTTAGACGGAAACAAGACCACGTCTCAATAATTTAACAACCAAATCAGATGATGTGGAAAGGCAATTGATAGCTTACGAACCCCCTCACTATCTGTACCCACTGAAATAGGCTTATTTCTAACGTCCTGTCCCAGTAAGGGAACGATACTACTACTGGGAACAGTTTAAGGAGAACCACATATTCTCAACCCACGATACATGTCAAGGCCCAGCATTCCAGTCACCCTTCCAATAGACACCATACTCACAACCCCTCGCTGCATCAGTTTGAAGACCCAAAGAACCAGCAGTAAGAAAGTCGTCTTGCCAAATAGCTCTACCGTTAAAATCTGTAAGAAAAGTCAACCAGAAAGCTAATCCTCCTTTGCCCTCACCTTTATGTAATCTGCGCTTTTGGTGAGTGGAGCGCTCTAGTTGCCAAGTACAATCGCCTGCAGAACGCCTTACCCATGGAAACTCCCCTTACTGCAGATACCAAATTCCCCAATAAGCGCTGCAGCGCCTTCACAGTGACCTCAGCATCCGCCATAACATTATGAAAACTCCATAGCCTCAGTATCCATCACTATTACCAGATCCTCTACAACAAGGAAGGATGGCTGCCCCAAAGTAATCGCAAACATTATCATCAGACCCTTCCCTTCTCCTCCCTTATAGATTGTCCCCCTCTTCTCTCTGCCCCCCCTTATAGATGGTCCCCCTCTTCCCTCTGCCCCCCCTTATAGATGGACCCCCTCTTCTTTCTGCCCCCCCTTATAGATGGTCCCCCTCTTCCCTCTGCCCCCCTTATAGATGGACCCCCTCTTCTTTCTGCCCCCCCTTATAGATGGTCCCCCTCTGCCCCCCCTTATAGATGGTCCTCCTCTTCCCCCTTATAGATGGTCCCCCTCTTCCCTCTACCCCCCTTATAGATGGTCCCCCTCTTCCCCCTCTTATAGATGGTTCCCCTCATAGATGGTCCCCCTCTGCCCCCCCTTATAGATGGTCCCCCTCTGCCCCCCCCTTATAGATGGTCCCCCTCTGCCCCCCCCTTATAGATGGTCCCCCTCTGCCCCCCCTTATAGATGGTCCCCCTCCTCCCTCCTTTATAGATGGTCCCCCTCTTCCCTCTGCCCCCCTTATAGATGGTCCTCCTCTTCCCTATTCCCCCCTTATACATGGTCCTCCTCTTCCCCCCTTATAGATGGTCCCCCTCTTCCCTCTTCCCCCTCTTATAGATGGTTCCCCTTATAGATGGTCCCCTCTGCCCCCCTTATAGATGGTCCCCCTCTGCCCCCCCTTATAGATGGTCCCCCTCTGCCCCCCCTTACAGATGGTCCCCTCTGCCCCCCTTATAGATGGTCCCCCTCTGCCCCCCCCTTATAGATGGTCCCCCTCTGCCCCCCCCTATAGATGGTCCCCCTCTTCCCTCTGCCTCCCTTATAGATGGTCCCCCTCTTCCCTCTGCCCCCCTTATAGATGGTCCCCCTCTGCCCCCCCTTATAGATGGTCCCCCTCTGCCCCCCCTTTATAGATGGTGCCTCTCTGCCCCCCCCTTATAGATGGTCCCCCTCTTCCCTCTGCCCCCCCCTTATAGATGGTCCCTCTCTGCCCCCCTTATAGATGGTTTCCCTCTGCCCCCCCCCCCCCCCTTATAGATGGTTTCCCTCTGCCGCCCCCTTATAGATGGTCCCCCTCTGCCCCCCCTTATAGATGGTCCCCCCTTATAGATGGTCCCCCTCTTCCCTCTGCCCCCCTTATAGATGGTCCCCCTCTGCCCCCCCTTATAGATGGTCCCCCTCTTCCCTCTGCCCCCCTTATAGATGGTCCCCCTCTGCCCCCCCTTATAGATGGTCCCCCTCTCCCCCCCCTTATAGATGGACCCCCTCTTCTCTCTGCCCCCTTATAGATGGTCCCCCTCTTCCCTCTGCCCCCCCTTATAGATGGTCCCCCTCTTCCCTCTGCCCCCCCTTATAGATGGTCCCCCTCTCCCCCCCTTATAGATGGACCCCCTCTTCTCTCTGCCCCCCTTATAGATGGTCCCCCTCTTCCCTCTGCCCCCCTTATAGATGGTCCCCCTCTTCCCTCTGCCCCCCTTATAGATGGTTCCCCTCTGCCCCCCCCTTATAGATGGTGCCTCTCTGCCCCCCCCTTATAGATGGTCCCCCTCTGCCCCCCCCTTATAGATGGTCCCCCTCTTCCCTCTGCCCCCCCTTATAGATGGTCCCCCTCTGCCCCCCCTTATAGATGGTTTCCCTCTGCCCCCCCCCCTTATAGATGGTCCCCCTCTTCCCTCTGCCCCCCTTATAGATGGTCCCCCTCTGCCCCCCCTTATAAATAGTCCCCCTCTGCCCCCCCTTATAAATGGTCCCCCTCTGCCCCCCTTATAGATGGTCCCCCTCTGCTCCCCTTATAGATGATCCCCCTCTGCCGCCCCCCTTATAGATGGTCCCCCTCTTCCCTCTGCCCCCCCTTATAGATGGTCCCCCTCTGCCCCCCCCCTTATAGATGGTCCCCCTCTGCCCCCCCCTTATAGATGATCCCCCTCTCCCCCCTTATAGATGGTCCCCCTCTGCCCCCCCTTATAGATGGTCCCCCTCTTCCCTCTGCCCCCCCTTATAGATGGCCCCCCTCTTCCCTCTGCCCCCCCTTATAGATGGTCCCCCTCTTCCCTATTCCCCCCTTATAGATGGTCCCCCTCTGCCCCCCCCTTATAGATGGTGCCTCTCTGCCCCCCCCTTATAGATGGTCCCCCTCTTCCCTCTGCCCCCCCTTATAGTTGATCCCCCTCTGCCCCCCCCTTATAGTTGGTCCCCCTCTGCCCCCCCCCTTATAGTTGGTCCCCCTCTGCCCCCCCCCCCTTATAGCTGGTCCCCCTCTGCCCCCCTTATAGATGGTCCCCCTCTGCCGCCCCCCTTATAGATGGTCCCCCTCTTCCCTCTGCCCCCCCTTATAGATGGTCCCCCTCTGCCCCCCCTTATAGATGGTCCCCCTCTGCCCCCCCCCCTTATAGATGGTCCCTCTCTGCCCCCCTTATAGATGGTCCCCCTCTGCCCCCCCCTTATAGATAGTCCCTCTCTGCCCCCCTTATAGATGGTCCCTCTCTGCCCCCCTTATAGATGGTCCCTCTCTTCCCTCTGCCCCCCCCTTATAGATGGTCCCTCTCTGCCCCCCCTTATAGATGGTTTCCCTCTGCCCCCCCCCCCTTATAGATGGTTTCCCTCTGCCGCCCCCTTATAGATGGTCCCCCTCTGCCCCCCCTTATAGATGGTCCCCCCTTATAGATGGTCCCCCTCTTCCCTCTGCCCCCTTATAGATGGTCCCCCTCTGCCCCCCCTTATAGATGGTCCCCCTCTTCCCTCTGCCCCCCTTATAGATGGTCCCCCTCTGCCCCCCCTTATAGATGGTCCCCCTCTCCCCCCCCTTATAGATGGACCCCCTCTTCTCTCTGCCCCCTTATAGATGGTCCCCCTCTTCCCTCTGCCCCCCCTTATAGATGGTCCCCCTCTTCCCTCTGCCCCCCCTTATAGATGGTCCCCCTCTCCCCCCCTTATAGATGGACCCCCTCTTCTCTCTGCCCCCCTTATAGATGGTCCCCCTCTTCCCTCTGCCCCCCTTATAGATGGTCCCCCTCTTCCCTCTGCCCCCCTTATAGATGGTTCCCCTCTGCCCCCCCCTTATAGATGGTGCCTCTCTGCCCCCCTTATAGATGGTCCCCCTCTGCCCCCCCCTTATAGATGGTCCCCCTCTTCCCTCTGCCCCCCCTTATAGATGGTCCCCCTCTGCCCCCCCTTATAGATGGTTTCCCTCTGCCCCCCCCCTTATAGATGGTCCCCCTCTTCCCTCTGCCCCCCTTATAGATGGTCCCCTCTGCCCCCCCTTATAAATAGTCCCCCTCTGCCCCCCCTTATAAATGGTCCCCCTCTGCCCCCCTTATAGATGGTCCCCCTCTGCTCCCCTTATAGATGATCCCCCTCTGCCGCCCCCCTTATAGATGGTCCCCCTCTTCCCTCTGCCCCCCCTTATAGATGGTCCCCCTCTGCCCCCCCCCCTTATAGATGGTCCCCCTCTGCCCCCCCCTTATAGATGATCCCCCTCTCCCCCCCTTATAGATGGTCCCCCTCTGCCCCCCCTTATAGATGGTCCCCCTCTTCCCTCTGCCCCCCCTTATAGATGGCCCCCCTCTTCCCTCTGCCCCCCTTATAGATGGTCCCCCTCTTCCCTATTCCCCCCTTATAGATGGTCCCCCTCTGCCCCCCCCTTATAGATGGTGCCTCTCTGCCCCCCCCTTATAGATGGTCCCCCTCTTCCCTCTGCCCCCCCTTATAGTTGATCCCCCTCTGCCCCCCCCTTATAGTTGGTCCCCCTCTGCCCCCCCCTTATAGTTGGTCCCCCTCTGCCCCCCCCCCTTATAGCTGGTCCCCCTCTGCCCCCCTTATAGATGGTCCCCCTCTGCCGCCCCCCTTATAGATGGTCCCCCTCTTCCCTCTGCCCCCCCTTATAGATGGTCCCCCTCTGCCCCCCTTATAGATGGTCCCCCTCTGCCCCCCCCCCCCTTATAGATGGTCCCTCTCTGCCCCCCTTATAGATGGTCCCCCTCTGCCCCCCCCTTATAGATAGTCCCTCTCTGCCCCCCTTATAGATGGTCCCTCTCTGCCCCCCTTATAGATGGTCCCTCTCTGCCCCCCTTATAGATGGTCCCCCTCTGCCCCCCCTCCCTTATAGATGGTCCCCCTCTGCCCCCCCTCCCTTATAGATGGTCCCCCTCTGCCCCCCCCTTATAGATGGTCCCTCTCTGCCCCCCTTATAGATGGTCCCTCTCTGCCCCCCTTATAGATGGTCCCCCTCTGCCCCCCCTCCCTTATAGATGGTCCCCCTCTGCCCCCCCTCCCTTATAGATGGTCCCCCTCTCCCCCCCTCCCTTATAGATGGTCCCCCTCTGCCCCCCCTTATAGATGGTCCCCCTCTGCCCCCCTCCCTTATAGATGGTCCCCCTCTGCCCCCCCCCTTATAGATGGTCCCCCTCTTCCCTTTGCCCCCCCTTATGGATGGTCCCTCTCTGCCCCCCCCTTATAGATGGTCCCCCTCTGCCCCCCCCCTTATAGATGGTCCCCCTCTTCCCTTTGCCCCCCCTTATAGATGGTCCCCCTCTCCCACCCTCCGTGCAGATAACACTAAAAAACAAAAAACACAAAACAACTCACCTGCCATCTCTTCCCCCAGCGAGCCTCACTCCTCCTGGTCTGTCCCCGGCTGATGCGCGGCTGCCGTGGGTGTCCCGTCCTATCCCCGGCAGCGCGCGCATCAGAGAGCTCCCCGTGCGCCTGTGGCTGTGACTTCCGGCGCACAGGGAGCTCTCTGATGCGCGCGCTGCCGGGGATAGGACGGGACACCCCCGGCAGCCGCGCATCAGCCGTGCAGTGGCGGATTATAATGTGGGCGGCGTGGCTTGGGCCCCCCGGAGCCTCGGGCCTTGGGCCCCGGGCGGCCGCCCAAACCGCCCATATTATAATCTGCCACTGCTAATACTATATCTATATGGTGAAATATAGCTAGACATTTTTCTGGGTATCTCTCCCCCAACACCGCAGAATCAATGCAAAATGCTTGCAACACATTATTAAATGTATGCGCAACAGGTGGTCTCTTACCGTCTTCTTCCATGTCATCTTTTAAGATGGTAGCCCAAAGGAGAGACCTCACAAGCCAGGGCCTCCTTCATACACACCTGGAATACCTGGTGTAGCTACCACCATAACATGCACATCAGCAGATTCTCTTCCACACAAATCCAAAGGTGGCATACCACAGACTGGAGGAAGGTTGGCCCACGCATGTCCAAAACTACTTTTAGCAACATCAGAGACAGATTGCCCACTCCTCACTTTAACCTGTTCGGGTTCCGGCACAGTTCCAGTCTGCTCGCTCTCTGCAGCTTTGCCCAGCCACTCCAGCTATCACATTGCTATCCATCGGCATAACATTTTACCCAGTGGATGAAGAACTGACAGGATGAAGGGGCGCTGCATTAACCACTGCCCATTGCACCCCCGGCTCTTTGCAGCCGCTCCTCTCACTAGCCCCTGTTTCTTTACAGCCGGCTCACTCTTCTTCTGCCTGGCCTTCTTGCTCAGCCTGACAGCCGGCGATGACCACTACCTCTGACGTCTCAGCTTCCCCCGGCATGTCCGTGAATAGAATAGGAGCTCCCACCACCGGCATCTCCTTAAAAGGTTACGTCCCCATCACTTGGCGTCCTGGCGTCAGTAATGACGTCCTGGCTCTGATGCAGCTGCTTCATCGTCAGTGGACAAGGACACTGCTCTCCTTAATCGCCATTAATCGGCTTGGTCCAGCCACCGCTTCACCTTTGGCAATGGTAGGCATTGTTTTAGCCATTCTTCGCCTCAAGGCCATGGACAGCACTCTATAATAGAGATCCTCTATCCCGTCTTCCACACCGAAATCTCCTTACAGCAGCGGCAAACAGATCAGCAGGCCTGCTTGTTCTTCTCGGCTTGGGAGGAGGAGGAGGGCGGTGATGTCGCAGGAGGAGGAGGGCGGTGATGTCGCAGGAGGAGGAAGACGGCGATGTTGCAGGAGGAGGAGCAGGGTGGTGATGTCGCAGGAGGAGGGCGGTGATGTTGCGGGAGGAGGAGGGTGGTGATGTTGCGGGAGTAGGAGGGTAGTGATTCTGCGGGAGAAGGGTGGTAATGTTGCGGGAGGAGGGCAGTGATGTTGCGGAAGGAGGAGGAGGGCGGTGATGTTGTGGGAGGAGGAGGATGGTGATGTTGCTGGAGGAGGAGGAAAGTGATTTTGTAGGAGGAGGATGGTGATGTTGCGGGAGGAGAAGGGCAGTGATATTGCGGGAGCAGGAGGAGGGTGGTGATGTTGCAGCAGGAGGATGGTGATGTTGCGGGAGCAGGAGGAGGGTGGTGATGTTGCAGCAGGAGGATGGTGATGTTGCGGGAGCAGGAGGAGGGTGGTGATGTTGCGGGAGCAGGAGGAGGGTGGTGATGTTGCGGGAGCAGGAGGAGGGTGGTGATGTTGCGGGAGCAGGAGGAGGGTGGTGATGTTGCAGCAGGAGGAGGGTGGTGATGTTGCAGCAGGAGAAGTAGAGCGTTGATGCTGAGGAGCTGATATTGCATTCTTGCAGGAAACGCAACAGCTAAGCGTGGAGGAGTCAGGGGTGAATCCACAGGATTTCCAGCTCTTTCTAGCAGGGGCCAGGTAAGGTGCAGTCTCTTCTCCTGTGTTCCCCTCCCCGCAGCAGTTCTGACCCCGTCTCTGTCTCCTAGTGAGCGGCAGCTGGAGGAGGTTCTGACCTTTTACACCCACAAAAATAAATCTGTCAGCGTGTTCCTGGGGAGATCGCACAGAGCGGACGCTGGAGTTACACAGACAGGTGAGTGAGGGGTGGCCCCGGGGCCCTGCTCGTCCTCTGATGTCATTACTCCAGGTCAGCAGGGAGGTGGGGGTGGCCCTGGGTCCCTGCTTGTCCTTTGATGATGTCATCATTTGTCATTACTCTAGGTCTGCAGAGAGTCCCTCAGGCCCCGGAGTTGTGCACTCAGCAGGGAGGTGAGTGATGTCGGAGTGCTTCCTCAGTCAGCCTTCCGTTGGCTCCTCCTTCTGATAAGTTCTTCCTGTTTGCAGACTTGCCACCATCATCAGTTTCTTCAGATTCTCGGCATTCCGTGGCAGGTGCATTAGCGGAAGCCGTTACCCCATCCCATCACAGTTCCCGTCCTCCATCAGCCGGAAGCTTGCTGCATTTTCCATTGCCGCAGTCCTCCTGCGAGGGGCGCTCTCCGTCCTACACCCTGGGATCCTTCTCCTCTTTCCAGAGCGCTGCCCAGATCTACAGTCAGAGACTGAGGCGTGCGGGCTCCTCGCGGCCAGGTACCCAGACCCCTACCCTAGAGACTGTGCCTCACCTTTAATGTTTCCAACCTCATTTCTGCCGTTTTTGTATCCCTGGCTTTAGTCAGTGCGCAGCCTAATGTCCTGAGGACGCGATGCCGCTCTGCGGGGGCAGCCCAGGAGCTGGAGGACCCGTACCATGTGGGTGCAGTCACTGCCTCACTGCAGCGGCTGGCCGAGAGACAAGCGAGTCGCCAAAGTGCCGGTCACCTCAGACAGCTGACACAGCAGGTGCGGACAGCGGGGAGGGGACCCATATTCTGGCCACACCGGCACGACTGATCGCAGTGTGAACTGTCAGAAGCGTCTGATTACAGAGAGCAATAGCATGTGCCTCACCGTAGCTCTGTGACAGGTCCCCCCATCAAGGCTGTCAGGGACGCCGGGCCCCCACCGAGGAAATGTAACCCTCGGGGACCAGGACGCGCAATTACTGACTGGCTCCCTGATCCACCGTTGCCGGGCCCCAGTAAGGGTCCACCTGTGCCAGGCCCCAGTAATGATCCACCGGTGCCTGGCCCCAGTAGTGTTCCACCGGTGCCTGGCCCCAGTAGTGATCCACCAGTGCCGGACCCCAGTAATGATCCATCGGTGTCTGGCCCCAGCAGTGATCCACTGGTGCCGGGCCCCAGTAATGATCCACCAGCGCCAGGCCCCAGTAATGATCCACCAGCGCCAGGCCCCAGTAATGATCCACCAGCGCCAGGCCCCAGTAATAATCCACCAGCGCCAGGCCCCAGTAATGATCCACCGGCGCCAGGCCCCAGTAATGATCCACCGGTGCCGGGCCCCAGTAATAATCCATCAGCGCCAGGCCCCAGTAATGATCCACCGGTGCCGGGCCCCAGTAATAATCCACCAGCGCCAGGCCCCAGTAATGATCCACCGGTGCCGGGCCCCAGTAATAATCCACCAGCGCCAGGCCCCAGTAATGATCCACCGGTGCCGGGCCCCAGTAATAATCTACCGGCGCCAGGCCCCAATAATGATCCATCGGTGCCTGGCCCCAGTAGTAATCCACCGGTGCCTGGCCCCAGTAGTGATCCACCGGTGCCGGGCCCCAGTAAGGGTCCACCTGTGCCGGGCCCCAGTAATGTTCCATCGGTGCCGGGCCCCAGTAGTGATCCACCGGTGTCTGGCCCCAGCAGTGATCCACCGGTGCCGGGCCCCAGCAGTGATCCACCGGTGCCGGGCCCCAGCAGTGATCCACCGGTGCCGGGCCCCAGCAGTGATCCACCGGTGCCGGGCCCCAGCAGTGATCCACCGGTGCCGGGCCCCAGCAGTGATCCACCGGTGCCGGGCCCCAGCAGTGATCCACTGCTAAGAGTCAGCGCCCGTAAGCTTCTGTTAGTAAGTGTTAGTCCCCATCCGTTGTGTCGGTCCGTCACAGGTGTTAGTCCCCATCCGTTGTGTCGGTCCGTCACAGGTGTTAGTCCCCATCTGTTGTGTTGGTCCATCACAGGTGTTAGTCCCCATCCGTTGTGTCGGTCCATCACAGGTGTTAGTCCCCATCCGTTGGGTCGGTCCGTCACAGGTGTTAGTCCCCATCCGTTGGGTCGGTCCGTCACAGGTGTTAGCCCCCATCTGTTGTGTCGGTCCGTCACAGGTGTTAGTCCCCATCTGTTGTGTCGGTCCATCACAGGTGTTAGTCCCCATCGTTGTGTCGGTCCGTCACAGGTGTTAGCCCCCATCTGTTGTGTTGGTCCGTCACAGGTGTTAGCCCCCATCTGTTGTGTTGGTCCGTCACAGGTGTTAGCCCCCATCTGTTGTGTTGGTCCGTCACAGGTGTTAGCCCCCATCTGTTGTGTCGGTCCGTCACAGGTGTTAGCCCCCATCTGTTGTGTCGGTCCGTCACAGGTGTTAGTCCCCATCTGTTGTGTCGGTCCGTCACAGGTGTTAGTCCCCATCCGTTGTGTTGGTCCGTCACAGGTGTTAGCCCCCATCTGTTGTGTCGGTCCGTCACAGGTGTTAGCCCCCATCTGTTGTGTCGGTCCGTCACAGGTGTTAGTCCCCATCCGTTGTGTCGGTCTGTCACAGGAGTTGGCCTCCATCCGTTGTGTCGGTCCGTCACAGGAGTTAGCCTCCATCCGTTGTGTCGGTCCGTCACAGGAGTTAGCCCCCATCCGTTGTGTAGGTCCGTCACAGTCAGTTGTGTTATAAAAGGAAAAGACCATTGTGCATCAGTTTTTGTGTTCTTAGATGCTTGTTCACACTGCTGTATGGTAAGTGCGGAGTAGGCGTATAATTCAAATCTGATTCACATGAAGCGCAGAAGGTTTCGATCATCTTGTCTCCACCTCCCTCAGTGACCCCGGCCATTACAGATGGGTCACCCCCCACATCCCCAGGAGTGCACTCGGGCTCAGGGGTCTGGACTGGACTCCTTCTTTTAATAATACTTTTTTTTTTATTTATCTAATCATTTTTTGGGAGCATTTGCTTCAGTTAATGGTGGAGAAAACAAATTTATACGCTGAACAATTTCTTGAGGCCCAACCCAAGAGATGGCTCCCCACCCATTGTGCCAAACCTTCAAAATACTGGGGGTTGGCCCTCAATATGGTCTCACAAAACAACCTGAAGCGAGATTGGTGAGCGGACGTTGTGTCCGTCATGTGGTTACCCCACCAGCAGCAGACCTCAGGCCCCTTCTCCAGGGGGTGCTCCTCCTCTCCTGAGCCCGGGTACTCTCCACATACAGGGCAGGTCTACAGACGGCGCTGCACCGCTTCTAGATGGGAATAGGATGAAATCTCTGCAAGGAAATGGACACTTTATATTTTTACACCTCTGCAGATATTGCTGTGCTA